>NW_026652290.1:29612081-29702040 GCF_009828535.3 Hylobates moloch | reverse complement strand
AGCCAGTTCTCCTGGCCATATAGCTGTATTTAAAAAAAAACAACAACTTTGTTTTGATTTTTTTTTTTTTTTTGAGACAGAGTCTCGCTCTGTCACCCAGGCTGGAGTGCAGTGGCGTGATCTCAGCTCACTGCAAGCTTCGCCTCCCTGGTTCACGCCATTCTCCTGCCTCAGCCTCCCAAGTAGCTGGGACCACAGGCGCCCACCACCATGCCCGGCTAATTTTTTGTATTTTTAGTAGAGATGGAGTTTCACCGTGTTAGCCAGGATGGTCTCGATCTCCTGACCTCCACCCTCCTCGGCCTCCCAAAGTGCTGGGATTACAGGCGTGAGCCACCGCACCTGGCCTCTTCTTTTAATAACAGTTCTTTTGGTGAAGTTCTCTTGGCCACAAACTCCCTAAGATTTTATTAGCATAAAAAATGCTTAATTTTGCCCTTATATTGAAAGACAGTAAATTTTCAGGACACAGAAATCTGGGTTGACTTTTGTTTCTTTCAACCATTTGGAGATGTTATTCCATATCTTCTGGCCTTTGTTAACAGCTGTCTGAATAACTCTCATCTCTTCGAGAGGAATGGTCTTCTCTCTCTGGCTGCTTTGAAGATGTTATCTTCGCTGGGCGCGGTGGCTCACGCTTGTAATCCCAGCACTTGGGAGGCCGAGGCGGGCAGATCACGAGGTCAGGAGATCGAGACCACGGTGAAACCCCGTCTCTACTAAAAATACAAAAAATTAGCCGGGCGTGGTGGCGGACGCCTGTAGTCCCAGCTACTTGGAGAGGCTGAGGCAGGAGAATGGCGTGAACCCGGGAGGCGGAGCTTGCAGTGAGCCGAGATTGCGCCACTGCACTCCAGCCTGGGCGACAGACCAAGACTCCATCTCAAAAAAAAAAAAAGAAGATGTTATCTTTGCCTTTGGTATTCTACAGTTTCACTAAAATATATATAAATGTGAGTTTATTTTTGTTTACCTTGCTTGGTATATGTTGTCCTCCTTTGTGGACTCATGACTTTTAACTGTTCTGGAAACTTCTTGGTCATAATTTAAGTACATATTACCTCTCCTCCATTCTCTGCTTCTGAGACTATGATTACATGTATGTTCCATTTCTCATTCCATATATTTAACCACTCTATCATATGTTTCAAATCCTTGTCTCTCTGAGTTACCTGACCCATAATATTTTTATCTCCACCTTCCAAGTCACTATTTCTCTCTTCTTTTATCCCTGGACTCCAACTTATCTTCCATTGATTTTTAAATTTCAGCAATACCATTTTTTATTTCAAAAACTTCTATTTGTTTCTTTTTCAACTTGGCGTTGGCATCTTGGATAGTCTCTTATTGTTCACTTAGCCTTACAATTCCATCTTTTATTTTATAAACCTTTTGTACATATTTTATACTCTATATCTGATAATTCCAATATTTGAAGTATTTAGAAGTCTAAATCTATTGATGATTTCAGCTTATTGCCATTTATTATGACTTGTCTCTTTATGTGTCAATTTCCTTTATTGTGAATTCATATTTGGTTGATCTAAATCTGTCAGAATCCTGGCTTTCCTCCAAAGAGAATTTATATGTGCTTCTACTGTCAGCTGGGGGTGCTATCAAGATGTGAGAATGATGGCCCTTTCTGAGGGTCTCGGGTTACTGCAGGAACCCTGCATCCAGTATTCCCACTCTGCTGTTGGCTCATAGTTGAGCACCTTCATAATACGCAATACCAATTGCAGTGTTTGTCTTCTGGTCAAACTCAAGCTTACTTACTACCCCCTAATCTGGTTTAAACTCATCTTTTTGTTTGTTTGTTTGTTTTGGGGGGGTTACTTTTTTCCCAACACACTATATAGGTCAATGTTTGTTTTTAACTATCTATTTTGAAATAATTTCACGTATATAAAAAAGTTGCATGGAATCATACAAAGATTCCTGTATATCTTCACCCAGATTTCCCATTAACGTTTAACCTCTCTCTCTCCCTGAATCATTTCAGAGAACTTTGCAGATATGACACTTCATTACCTATAAATACTTCAGTATGTATATTTTCCTCAGAGAAACATACTCTGCCACATAATCACAATACAACTACCAAAACCAGGAAATTCATAATGATAAAGTACTGCAACTAGTCCATAGACCCTTTTCAAATTTTGCTAGTTCTCTCTCTCTCTCTTTTTTTTTTCTTTTTGAAACAGGGTTTTGCTCTGTCACCCAGACTGGAGGGCAGCGTTGCAATCTAGGCTCACTACAGCCTCGACCTCCCAGGCTCAAGCAATCCTCCCACCTCAACCCCCGAGTAACTGGGACTACCAGTACACGCCGCCATGCCCTGCTAATTTTTGTAGAGACGGGGTTTCACCATGTTGCCCAGGCTGGTCTCAAACTCCTGAACTCAAGGAGCTTGAAGTTCAAGGCACCCACCCTCTTCAGCTTCACAAGGTGCTGGGATTACAGGTGTGAGCCACGGCGCCCCACTGCTAGTTCTCTTAATAACGTCCTTTGTTTTTTTTTTTGTTTTTTTTTGTTTTTTTTTTTTTTGAGACAGAGTCTCACTCTGTCGCCCAGGCTGGAGTGCAGTGGCACAATCTCGGCTCACTGCAAGCTCCGCCTTGCGGGTTCACGCCATTCTCCTGCCTCAGCCTCTCCGAGTAGCTGGGACTACAGGCGCCCGCCACCACGCCCAGCTAATTTTTTTTTGTATTTTTAGTAGAGACGGGGTTTCACTGTGGTCTCGATCTCCTGACCTCGTGATCCACCCGCCTCGGCCTCCCAAAGTGCTGGGATTACAAGCGTGAGCCACCACGCCCGGCCCAATAACGTCCTTTGTAACCAACATTTTCTTTCTGGTCTAGGATCCAACCCAGGATCACACAAAATATTTAGTTGTCACAACTCTTTAAGTCTTCATCAATTTGGGGCCGTTCTTCAGTTTCCATGTCTTTCTTTTTTTTTTTTTTTTTTTTTTGAGACAGAGTCTGGCTGTGTCCCCCAGGCTGGAGTGCAGTGGCACCATCTCGGCTCACTGCAAGCTCCGCCTCCCGGGTTCACACCATTCTCCTGGCTCAGCCTCCCAAGTAGCTGGGACTACAGGCGCCCGCCACCACACCCTGCTAATTTTTTTTTTGTATTTTTAGTAGAGACAGGGTTTCACTATGTTGGCCAGGATGGTCTCGAACTCCTGACCTCGTGATCCGCCCACCTCGGCCTCCCAAAGTGCTAGGATTACAGGCTTGAGCCACCGCGCCCGGCCGTTTCCATGTCTTTCATGAGTGACATTTTTGAGGAGAACAGATCAGTTCTTTTGCAGAATGTACTTCAGTTTGGATTTGTTTCATATTTTTCTCATGAACAGATTCAGGTTACGTACTTTTAGCAGGAATAGCACAGAAGTAATCTTGTTCTTATTGCATCATATTAGAAGACAGGTGATATCAATTTGTCCTGTTATTGGTGGATTTTATCACTTAATTAAGATGGTACTATGGGCCAGATTTCTTTCCCCCAAAATTCATATGTTGAAGCCCTAACCCTCAATGTGTTGGGATTTGGAAATGGGGGCTTTGGGAGATAATTAGGTATAGATGAGATCATGAGGATGGGTACCTCATGACAGGATTAGTGTTCTTATAAGAAGAGACACTCTTGCTCTTTCTCTCTCTCTCTCTGTGGTCTGAGGATGCAGCCAGATGTCGGCTGTTGCAAGCCAGGAAAAGAGCCCTCACCAGAACCCAAACATACGGGCATCCTGGTCTTAGACTTCCAACCTCCAGAACTTGGCCGGGCACTGTGGCTCATGCCTGTAATCTCAGCACTCGGGGGCTGAGACAGGTGGATCACCTGAGGTCAGGAGTTCAAGACCAGCCTGGCCAACATGGTGAAACCCCATATCTACAAAAATACGAAAGTTAGCTGGACATGGTGGCGGTGCCTGTAATCCCAGCTACTTGGGAGGCTGAGGCAGGAGAATCACTTGAACCCAGGAGGCGGAGATTGCAGTGAGCTGAGATTGCACCACTGCACTCCAGCCTGGGTGACAGAGAAATACTCCGTCTCAAAAAAAAAAAAAAAAAAAAAAAAAAAAACGAAAAAAAAAAAAAAAAAAAGAAAAAAAAAAAAAAAAACAACAACAACAACAACAAAAAACCAGCCTCCAGAACTATAAGAAAATCTTGATCTCCCTGCCTCTCCTACTCCTCTCCATCTTTCTCACTCTCCATTTGCTCCTTTTCTCTTCTCCCATTCCTCTCTTCCTTCCTGCCTTTCTTTGAGACCTCAAAATGGACAAGGGGCTGTCTTAGCTCCCAATTCAGTTTGAATCATTATTGTTTCCTTAATATAAGCCAAATCCTTCCTTTTTCTAAATAATCAGAGCCCAGAGCTTTTGGAATGGGAAGCAAACATTGTTAAGTCTCTCATTTGGTATAATTATGAGAGGTATGATTCCCAACTCCACCTCTTGGTTCTCTGGTCACTTTATTTTTGCTTTTGAGAAAGAGCGCCATTACTTTTGCTGGCATCTTGTAAGATAATATTACAACCTTCAAGATGTTGACTCCAAGTTAATTTCTTTTTTCTTTTTTAAACATACTTCCATTCTACACCAGCAGGTTAGTTTCTTAAAGTGAGTGTTGAATAGCATTCTACAACAGCAGCTCTTTCTGAATGATGGGGAACATGGGAGGACCAAGAAATCCTTTGGGTGTCATCTCATTTGCTTACTTTGTTTATTATGACGTGAATTTCTTTTTTTTTTTCTTTTTTTTTTTTAGATGGAGTCTTACTCTGTCATCCAGGCTGGAGTGCAGTGGCACCATCTTGGCTCACTGCAACCTCCACCTCCCGGGTTCAAGCCATTCTCCTGCCTCAGCCTCATGAGTAGCTGAGATTACAGGTGCATGCCACCAAGCCCAGCTAATTTTTTTTGTATTTTCAGTAGAGATGAGATTTCACCATATTACCCAGGCTGGTCTCGAACTCCTGACCTCAGGAGATCCACCCTCCTTGGCCTCCCAAAGTGCTGGGATTACAGGCGTGAGCCACTGCGCCCGGCCTATGAAGTGAATTTCTTTGTGGAAGGTAATGTTGTATGTTGTCTGGTTTACCGTCACAGTGTATGATATTCATTCAGTAAAGTACATAGGTGGTATTCCTGGTACAGGCATGAAATGCAGAACACAAATCCAAATCTAGGCTGGGCGTGGTGGCTCATGCCTGTAATCCCAGCACTTTGGGAGGCTGAGGCGGGCAGATCACCTGAGGTTAGGAGTTCAAGGCCAGCTGGCCAACATGGTGAAACCCCGTCTCTACTAAAAATACAAAAATTAGTCGGGCATGGTGGTAGATGCCTGTAATCCCAGCTACTCAGTAGGCTGAGGCAGGAGAATCGCTTGAACCTGGGAGGTGGAGGTTGCAGTAAGCTGAGATCATGCCACTGTACTCCAGCCTGGGCGACAGAGTGAGACTCTGTGTCAAACAAACAAGCAAACAAACAAAAATCTCTATTAAAAAAAAAATCCAAATCTAGAAAGAGTTATTTCTGCAAAGGCAAATTTATCTTTCCCTCATTATGGAAAAGATACCATGTGACCAACTAGAAACCAAGTGCCTTTGAAGTATCATGGTATCATATTGAAGACTCAGGGTTGTCAATACCAATGGAAAATTTGGTGCTTAGTGGCTGTAGTGAGACCAGCTTGGTGATGGTGGTCTTCTCATGAGAATATAAACTCCATGAATAAAGACATTGTCTGACCTCTTTATTCAGTGTACTTAGTGTAGATCTGTGTTTGGTATATAGTTGAGTGCCTAAAAAGCATTTACAGACTGAATATATGATTGACTATTAACTGCTGCTCAGGAATCAGTAAGATTTTCATGTTGAACCTTCTCTTCTACAGTGAGATCTATTGCTTGAAGTTTTATTTTCTGGGAGAATTTCCCCTCTCTATTGTCTTTCAGGGCTGCCTCTATGTGAAGTAAGGCTGAAATCAGACACTCCTGGTTGATGCTGGAATACTGTGCACAGATAGCTATAAATCGGAGCTAATTTTTTTTTTAATAATAAATCAACTTCCTTTACAGCCAGCTTTTTGCACTCACAGGTGTGTGCTCCCACCCATGTAGTGGGAAGACCGCTTCACGATCAGCCTACTACACAAGGCTTACTTTTTTCTTTCATTGCACCTTGATGAAATGTTGCTGCTGAGTTAGGTGAGGTATATCTAATAGCACCTAATACCTATGACGGGTAGCTCAGGTCCCACGTTCAACTGGTACCTCACAAGTGGGCATTTAGTGTCTGTCTGATTTCATACTTGATAAGAATTGCAGCTGGGCACAGTGGCTAACGCCTGTAATCCCAGCACTTTGGGAGGCCAAGGCAGGTAGATCACCTGAGATCAGGAGTTCAAGACCAGCCTGGCCAACATGGCAAAACCCCATCTCTACTAAAAATACAAAAATTAGCCAGGCATGGTGGCGCACGCCTGTAATCCCAGCTACTTGGGAGGCTGAGGCAGGAGAATCGCTTGAACCCAGGAGGTGGAGGTTGCAGTGAGCTATCACACCACTGCACTCCAGCCTGAGCCACAGAGCAAGACTCTGTCTCAAAAAGAAGAAAAGAATTGCATCTTAAAAGGAGAAGATGCCACTTTGGGAGGCCGAAGTGGGCGGATCACAAGGTCAGGAGTTCGAGACCATCCTGGCCAACATCGTGAAACCCTGTCTCTACTAAAAATACAAAAAAATTAGCAGGGCGTGGTGGCAGGCGCCTGTAGTCCCAGCTACTCGGGAGGCCTGAGGCAGGAGAATGGCGTGAACCCGGGAAGCGGAGCTTGCAGTGAGCCGAGATGGTGCCACTGCACTCCAGCCTGGGGGACAGAGCCAGACTCTGTCTCAAAAAAAAAAAAAAAAAAAAAAAAGGGGAAGATGCAATTCTTTCTAAAATTTTAGTAACTTCCACAATTATTCTGCTAAAGCTTGCCATAGACTCCATAAAGCCTTCTTATCTGCTTTAGACACGTGAAACACGAAGTATATATTGAGACAGGGTTGCAGAGCTACTTATTATACAATTTGGGTTAAGCTAGAGAGTTTCCTCTTTCTCTGGACTTCACTCAAGGATGTCAGATTATAGATTTATCCTTGGGGCAGGACAAACAAATAACTACAGTAATCTCCCCTTATCTATAGGGGTTATGTTCCAAGACCCCCAGTGGATCCCTAAAACCACAGATAGTTCTGAATCCTATATATACTATGTTTTTTCTTTTCTTTTCTTTTCTTTTTTTTTTTTTGAGACGGAGTCTCGCTCAGCCTCCCAGGCTGGAGTGCAGTGGCACGATCTCAGCTCACCGCAACCACTATCTCCTGCGTTCAAGCGATTCTCCCATCTCAGCCTCCCGAGTAGCTGGGATTACAGGCACCCGCCATCATGCCTGGCTAATTTTGTATTTTAGTAGAGACAGGGTTTCACCATATTGGCCAGGCTGGCCTTGAACTCCTGACCTCAGGTGATCTGACCGCCTCGGCCTCCCAAAGTGCTGGGATTACAGGCGTGAGCCACCACACCCGGCCACTATGCTTTTTCTTATACATACATACATACATACATACATACATACCTATGATAAAGTTTATTTTATAAATTAGGCGCAGTACAAGATTAACAACAATAATAAAATAGAGCAATTATAACAATATGCTGTAATAAAGTTATGCAAATGTAATCTCTCCCTCCCCCTCTCTCTAAATATCTTATTGTACTGTACTCACCTATTATTTATTTATTTATTTGAGACAGAGTCTTGCTTTGTTGCCCAAGCTGGAGTGTTGTGCCACAATCTCTGCCCACTGCAACCTCTGCTTCCCAGGTTCAAATGATTCTCCTGCCTCAGCCTCCCGAGTAGCTGGGATTACAGACACCCGCCACCACCCCTGGCTATTTTTTTGTATTTTTAGTAGAGACAGGGTTTCACTATGTTGGCCAGGCTGGTCTTGAACTCCTGACCACAAGTCATCTGACCGCCTTGGCCTCCCAAAGTGTTGGGATTACAGGCATGAGCCACCATGCCCAGCATGTACTCACCTATTTTTAAAAACATTATTTATTTATTTATTTTAGAAACAAGGTCTCAGCTATGTTGTCCAGGCTGGTTTTGTTTTGGTTTTTTTTTTTTTTTTTTGAGATGGAATCTCACTCTGTTGCCCAGGCTAGAGTGTAGTGGCACGATCTTGGCTCATTGAAACCTCCGCTTTCCAGATTCAAGTGATTCTCCTGCCTCAGCCTCCCGAGTAGCTGGGATTACAGGCATCCACCACCATGCCCAGCTAATTTTTTTGTATTTTTTAGTAGAGGTGGGGTTTTTGCCATATTGGCCAGGCTGGTCCCGAACTCCTGAACTCAGGTGATTTGCCCGCCTGTGCTTCCCAAAGTGTTGGGATTACAGGCGTGAGCCATCACACCTGGCCAAGGCTTATCTTGAACTCCTGGCCTCAAGCAGTCCTTCTGCCTCCACCTCCTGAGTACCTAGGATTATAGGTGGGAGCCCTGCAACCAGTTTGTACTCAACTATTTTTGGACCTCAATTGACCTGAAGTAATTGAAACTATGGAAAGTGAAACCATGGATGGGGGATTACTGCATATGTTGACCCATCAAGTACTGTAGGGGGTGCAGATTATTGGAATCTGTCACATTAGAGGGCATATTTTGTCAAACTTCAGATTATGTGACCTATAGAAACTTCACTAGGTAAGCAGCCTTGTAAGCTTTGAAGATTTATTTTCTGCCGGGCGCGGTGGCTCAAGCCTGTAATCCCAGCACTTTGGGAGGCCGAGGCGGGCGGATCACGAGGTCAGGAGATCGAGACCACCCTGGCTAACACGGTGAAACCCCGTCTCTACTAAAAATACAAAAAAATTAGCCGGGCGTGTTGGCGGGCGCCTGTAGTCCCAGCTACTCGGGAGGCTGAGGCAGGAGAACGGCGTGAACCCGGGAGGCGGAGCTTGCAGTGAGCCGAGATTGCGCCACTGCACTCCAGCCTGGGGGACAGAGAAAGACTCCGTCTCAAAAAAAGAAAAAAAAAAGATTTATTTTCTGCTTTCGCATATTTTATTTTATAAAGATGTGTGGATATCTACTTCTTGCTCTCCATTATTATTGTGTCATTATTGGAGAGAACTAGTAATGACCTGTGGGGTAATAAATGGTAAAGTTATCAGCAGATAAAACCTGTGGCATGCATTTTGAGATTTAGCATACCCTCCAGGCAGAGCAGTAAAGGTCTATAGCTACCCCTACCTGATGAATGCAAACTACCTCCAATTTCCTCTGTTTCTTAAATTAAGAAAAATACAGCATTGTCACATAAATACTTCCATATCAAATACTAAAGGCTATTTTGATTTTCTCCAATAGAAAGACCACATCTAGAATGGAAATTGCTAGTTATTACCAGATTAAGTCTATAACATATTACTATGATTCAAGCCCTTCACTGTTTTACACTTGCTTAACTGGAAAGCTAAATGTGGATATGAAACGAATCTTGCATCCATCTTGCTTCTGTCATATGCCAAATGTTTCTGATATCTTAATATTATTTAGCGTGGGCTAAAGTTGGATCCAGGGTTGCATGAGTCTACTTAGTAAATTATTACAGCCTCAGCCGGGCATGGTGGCTCATGCCTGTAATCCCAACCCTTTGGGAGGCCGAGGCGGGCAGATCACCTGAGGTCAGGAGTTCAGGACCAGCCTGGCCAACATGGTGAAACCCCATCTCTACTAAAACTACAAAAATTAGCCAGGCGTGGTGGTGGGCAGGGTGGTGGGTGCCTGTAGTCCCAGCTACTCAGGAGGCTGAGGCAGGAGAATTGCTTGAACCGGGGAGGCGGAGATTGCAGTGAGCCAAGATCACGACATTGCACCCCAGCCTGGGTGACAGAGCAAGACTCCATCTCAAACAAACAAACAAACAAAACAAAACAAAACAACACAAAAAAACAGACACTGATGAGGCAGGAGTTCTGAAAGATAAATACCCATTGAAGAAATTCAAATGGTGGTCAAAAATGTATACCTGAGAAAGGTACTAGACCAAGACAACTATATAAGTAAGCTCTATAATGCTTTGAAGACTATATTATCCCAATGTTTTCTTTAAATGTGTACAAATATGATAATTTATTAAGATTTCCTATGGAGCTAGCAAAATACTGATTCCTCTCAAACTGAATAGCTCTCCAAAAAAAAAAAAACTATAGATAAATTTCACTTACAAATATATGCCAATGTATACAAAATTCTGTTGGGAGACACTCTGCGGGTCTCTTGTGTTTCTGCATGTCTTACAAATAGAGGTACTAACTGCCCTTTTATTCCAGACTATATTTTCTTTTTTTTTTTTTTTTTTGAGACAAAATCTCGCTCTTGTCCCCCAGGCTGGAGCATGATGGCGCGATCTCAGTTCACTATAACCTCCACCTCCCGGGTTCAAGCGATTCTCCTGCCTCAGTCTCCCGAGTAGCTGGGATTACAGGCACCCACCACTGTACCCGGCTAATTTTTGTATTTTTTTAGTAGAGACGGTGTTTCACCACCTTGGTCAGGCTGGTATCAAACTCCTGACCTCAGGTGATCCAGCCGCCTCGGCCTCCCAAAGTGCTGGGATTACAGGCGTGAGCCACCGTCCCGGCCCCAGACTATATTTTCGAAGATGTTTGTACAATCAACAACTTCGGAAGATAGTGATAGAACCTCTGTCCTGAGCAGAACACAGGTTTGCTTACTGCCTAGTGTGATACAAATAATGTTTCCCTCTAGTAGCTTTGTTAACTTCTCTTTATAAAAGATTCAGTCTCCCTAAGCTTGGAGTTGCTTAGCTGTGGCACAAGCCCTGCTGTGTGTATAGCATCCATTCCGGCCCCTTCATTCTGTCCCTGTGGTACTTGTGGGGCAAGGGAATCCAAGGGAACATGATGTTTACGCTGCTTGCTATGCTGTGAGTAATGAAGTCCTTTGCCTCTGACCCAGGAGTCTCGTATTTTGTCAATATGCATGACACTATAGCAGGCTAACTTGTTAGCTTGCAAGAGGGTTAAAAATCTCAGACCCATGGCCGGGCGCAGTGGCTCACGCCTGTAATCCCAGCACTTTGGGAGGCTGAGGTGGGCAGATCACCTGAGGTTGGGAGTTCGAGACCAGCCTGACTAACATGGAGAAACCTCATCTCTACTAAAAATACAAAATTAGCCGGGCGTGGTGGTGTGTGCCTGTAATCCCAGCTTCTCGGGGAGCTGAGGCAGGAGAATCACTTGAACCCGGGAGGCGGAGGTTGTGGTGAGCCGAGATCATGCCATTGCACTCCAGCCTGGGCAACAAGAGCAAAACTCCATCTCAAAAAAAAAAAAAAAAAAAAAAAATCTCAGACCCTTCATGGTTCAAAACAGTTTTAAATGATTATCAGGTTGAATTTAGTAATGTATCAAAAGATCACATATCATGGCAAAATAGAGTTGATTCTAGTTATTAAGGGATGATTCAACATCAGAAAATCTCTTAATGTAATTGACTCTATAGTAAGAGAATAAGGAAACAAAGCATAAAGCATACGCTGAAAAACGATTTGTGTCTGAAGCATTCTAAGAATTTTTCTCTTTCATGGATGAACTTTTTCTTGTTCGCCTGTGTGTTTGTTTTGAGATGGAGTTACCCAGGCTGGAGTGCAGTGGCACAATTTTGGCTCACTGCAACCTCTGCCTCTCAGGTTCAAGCAATTCTCCTCAAGCGATTCTCCTGCCTCAGCCTCCAAAGTAGCTGAGATTACCGGTGTGCACTACCACGCCTGGCTAATTCTTGTATTTTTAATAGAGACAGGGTTTCACCATTTTGGCCAAGCTGGCCTCGAACTCCTGACCTCAAATGATCCACTCCCCTCAGCCTCCCAAAGTACTGGGATTACAGGTGGGAGCCACCGCATCTGGCCCATGGGTGAGTTTTTATACCCACATTTGTTGTTCCAACACATAGGTTTGATCTAACTTCTGTCAGCTTACTATTTTTCTTCCTCTTTGCTGTTCTGCTCTGTTTCATGTTTACAGTTTACTATGGGGAGTGTATTTTCTTTTCTGTTTCTCTGCTTATCGATCCCAGTGCAGCTAGTTCTGTCACTCAATGGTTGCAAATCTTTCTTGAACTCTAGGCATCAGGTTCATCTTCTGAAAAATGAAAAGCATATTTATTTGCTATCTCATGGGGACTCGCCTTTGCATCCTAACAACAATTTAGGAACACTTACTAGGTTAAACTATCTCTTGAATTCAATTTATTCAGTGTTCAAGGGAGAAAGGACCCTTTTCCCTCTGGGCTTTTGCCTGTCCTCTGCTAACTGTTGATAATTGGTTCCTGTCAGAATAATGAACTCCTACCTCTGATTGCCTGCCGGGCTTTTGCAAGGAAAAAGGACTGCGAAAGAAATTCGGCTTGTTTTTGAGGCTCTAAACATTTCCTACTGCTGGAATAACTAACCAACAACCAGCCAGCCCAACCAAACGAACAAAATCCCCTAACTCCTGGCAAAACCTTGCAGAGAAGGGCTCAGGTCTGGTCAGACCAGTACCAGTGCCTACATTTAGCTGCTTCTCTGTAAGGCTCACGGCTTCGGTCTACACTTCGGTTCACTTTAATAAGAGGAGGGTCTGCCTTGACCTTCCTTTCTCCCTACCTCGACCCTCTTTGGTATGGACCTGAGGCATAAGTACCTTCGCCTGCAGAGAGAGGGAATGTAGCGTGAGCTCCACCCCACGGCACAGGAATTTGTACACGTTACTCTGGAAGCAGCCCCCAGTAAATCTGCATCCTCCTTGGTCAAGAAAGGCCCTATTACTAGTGCATTTTGGGCCTTGCCTTTTTCTTTGCCCCCTCTCCAGGACTGGGCTATAGGATGTCGTGGGCCCTTTTGTTTGCATCTGTACTAGGGTTTCCCTCTCACTGTTGGACTAACCCAAAGACAAGGCAAAAACAAGGCAAAACCCATCTCTTCCTTTCCTGGTATTGACTTTTTGGCTTGGGGAGGTACCTGGAAGGCGGGTGCTCACCCACACCCGGCAGGTTTGAAATTTCTGCTCTAAGGCACTGGGCACAATCCCCAGGACTCCACTGGAATTACAAAAGATTTGCAAAGCTCTCTGCAGGAAACTCCTTTTTCTGACATTCAAGGTGTGTTTTCTGGTCTTTCATTTGAGAGACTGCCAAAGCAGATAAAAATCTATTCCCAAAGTACCCTAAAGCAGTCTTTCATTCCACCCACAGGAAATCCCTGATAAAGAGGGCAGGGGGCTTTCTTTCCTCAATCCTCTTGGTCAGGAGAAAGCAACTCTTGAAGCCAGAATTAGCCTCTGCAAGCCTGTTTCTGGGCAAACATATCCGCACCCTCTGCAAAATGCAGCTGGAAGTACCTAGAGCAGAACAACTAGTGCCCTGTTGAGAGCTTCAAGATCCGGATTTTAAAGCTTCTTTATAAGCCACTCTTAAGTGTATATTCTTTCTTCTTTTTTTGTTTATTTAAAAAAAAAATCAGCCATTTTACATGCCAAAAAAATTCAACCAACTAATTTAAGTGTGTATTCTGTTACGTTTTATCCACGCTTCAGAACAGGCATCGTTGAGTGGAAGAGGAATCCTATTAAAAGGGTTCAAGTGATGCTGGAACATGGTAGCTGATTGTGAGCCTGACAGGTGACACAGAAAGAACATCTTGGCTGGGCGCAGTGGCTCACGCCTGTAATCCTAGCACTTTGGGAGGCCGAGGTAGGCAAATAATCTGAGGTCAGGAGTTCGAGACCAGCCTGGCCAATATAGTGAAACCCTGTCTCCACTAAAAATACAAAAATTAGCCAGGCATCGTGGCACATGCCTGTAGTCCTGGCTACTTGGTAGGCTGAGACATGAGAATTGCTTGAACCCGGGAGGTGGAGGCTGCAGTGAGCTGAAATCATGCCACTGCACTACAGCCTGGGCAACAGAGTGAGGCTCTGTCTCAAAAAAAAAAAAAAAAGTCAAAACATCTAGAAGACAGGATCTAGGCCCTAGCAAGTTGGAAAACAGACCGCTGCACAAACTTGGGGAAACTCCATCTTCCCCAACTTAATGGGATCCCTCCAGAAGAGATTTAAGAAGGCAGGGTAGGTCTAGATCAGGACTTAGTAAACCACAGCGCTTGGGCCAGATCCCATCCACTGCCTGTTTTTGCATGGCCTGAGTTAATGATTTTTAGATTGTTAAATGTTTGGAAGAAATCAGATGAGTACTCTATTGACACATAGAAATTATATAAAATTTTGTATTTGCTTCGGCAGCACATATACTAAAATTGGAATGGTACAGAGAAGTTTAGTATGGCCCCTGCGCAAGCATGACATGCAAATTCGTGAGGCATTCCCTATTTTTTATTTTTTGAGACAGAGTCTCGCTCTGTCGCCCAGGCTGGAGTGCAGTGGCATGATCTTGGCTCACTTCAACCTCCACTTCCTGGATTCAAAGTGATTCTCCTGCCTCAGCCTCCTGAGTAGCTGGGATTACAGGCGTGCACCACCATGCTTGGATAATTTTTTCGTATTTTTGGTAGAGACGGAGTTTCACCATATTGGCCAGGCTGGTTTCGAACTCCTGACCTCAAGTGATCCGTCTGTCTCGGCCTTCCAAAATGCTAGGATTACAGCTGTAAGCCACCATGCCCAGCTGCGTATTTTTTTAAATTAAGGAAAAGAAAATTATGGCTGGGCATGGTGGCTCACGCCTGTAATCCCAGCACTTTGGGAGGCCAAGGTGTGTGGATCGCCTGAGGTCAGGAGTTCGAGACCAGACTGGCTAACATGGTAAAACCCCCTCTCTACTAAAAATACAAAAATTAGCTGGGCATGGTGGCAGGCGCCTGTAATCCCAGCTACTCGGGAGGCTGAGGCAAGAGAATATCTTGAACGTTGGAGGTGGAGGTTGCAGTGAGCCGAGATTGCACCACTGCACTCCAACCTGGGTGACAAGAGCGAAACTCAGTCTGAAAAAAAGAAAAGAAAAGAAAAGAAAATTATATAAAATTTAATTTTCAATGTCTATAAAGTTTTCCCAGAACACATCCTCTCTGATTCATTTTGTGTATTGTCTATGGATGCTTTGGCACTGACACTGCATGGCTGAGTAGTGGACAGAGGCCATGTACTCCTCAAAACCTAAAATGTGGCCGGGCACAGTGGCTCACACCTATAATCCCAGCATTCTGGGAAGCAGAGGTGAGTGGATCACCTGACGTTAGGAGCTAGAGACCAGCCTGGCCAACATGGTGAAACCCTGTCTCTACTAAAAATACAAAAATTAGCCGGGTTTGGTAGCGGGTGCCTGTGATCCCAACTACTCAGGAGGCTGAGGCAGGAGAATCACTTGAACCCAGGAGGTGGAGGTTGCAGTTAGCCGAGATCGCCTCATTGCACTCCAGCCTGGGCAACAAAAGCAAAACTCTGTCAAAAAAAATAATAAAAATAATAAAAAGCCTAAAATGTCTACCCTCTGGCACTTAGAAAAAATGTGTTAAAACTTGGCCAAGATTATAGATAAAATAAAGCCCTGATTTGGCATAGCTGAAGCAGAATAGGTTTTACAGGTAGGCAGACCATAGCTCAATTCATGGTCAGGTAAAAATATTAACATAGCAAGACCTTATCTCTACGAATAAAAACTAAATAAACTAGCTGAGCATGGGGGGACGTGCCTGTAGTCCCACCTGTACACTCCAGTCTGGCAACAGAATGAGACCTTGTCTCTAATATATATATGTGAATATAGTATGTATTGTTTATAAATAAATATATAATTATTTTGTTTTATTTTATTTTATTTTATTTTAGAGAATATGTCAGTGAGATGGCTGGAGCCGTCATGGTCAAGGGTTGTCTTTGCTTTTGAATTTTTTTTTCCTTTTCCCTTAGCTATTTCTTTATTTCATGAGAATGCTCTTAATTACTTTTAAAAGGAAAGCATGAAACTTTTAGAACATTAACGCAAGGCAGCATTCAGAGACTTACTCAGTTCCCCCTTGCAGGCACCAGTG
The DNA here is from genome assembly GCF_009828535.3 of Hylobates moloch. Taxonomy (NCBI): domain Eukaryota; kingdom Metazoa; phylum Chordata; class Mammalia; order Primates; family Hylobatidae; genus Hylobates; species Hylobates moloch. Next base: position 29,685,928 of record NW_026652290.1, on the reverse strand, counting down.
CCACCTAATTGTTTGCTCCACACAAAAGGTGGATCAGAGAAAATCGCTTCTTTATTCTTCCCTTTACATCATCTCCCCGGCACCTGGGGAGTCTGGATGCACGGAGACCGAGTACAACATGCATCTGATGATGGGTTACACCAAAGCACACCAAGACCTAAATCCTTCCCAGATTTATGAAGATTTTCCATAGCTTAACTAGATTTCTAATTGTCCTGCCACCTGTACTGAAATGTACAGTATGTGTTAATCTTGAATTCTTTTCTGTTTCCATAATCTTGGTAAAGTTTCCTGCACTCAAACAGTAAATCCAGTTTGGTCCTTGGGCTTTAAAGAGGGAGCCAAATTCACTTTTATGATTTCCAGTATGAAGGTGTCTTTGGAGGCGTTTGGGCATCTAAAAGCCCAGAACAATTTTTCCTCCCTGTGGTTCCTGTGCTGTGGCTTCCAGGCCGAAACCATAAGTTCACAAGAGTCTGTTGCCTCATTCATTACGTGATTTTTCTATCATTTCAGAAGAGTTTAGATAGAAATGAGTAAGAGTTTCCACATATTCAGCATACCAGGTGTTCTGTTCTCCCCACAAAATGTTCATTTATAGATGACAACTTGCTGGTTTATTTTCTGTTGGTATTGAGATTATAGGATGAAAAGGTAGACTCAGTAACTGTTAATGTAACAATTTTTCTGGACATTTTTAAAGGCAGCTCTATCTGAGTCTGCCATGTGACCTGAGACTATGTCAAGTTGAAATAATAACATTATCTACCCTGCTGTCTCACAGGGCTGTTTTTAGGAATTGAATGTGATAAAATATGTAACCATCTCTGAATAGGTGAAGGATTTTGCAGGTGAGAGTACTCAATCCTCTTCAAAAGGAGGCTTTTTGAAGGTGGTGAAAAGGGAGCTATTGATCACAGGGTATGCATCTTCAGTTGTAAGATGATTCAGTTCTGACGATCTAATGTATGGCATAGCAACAGTAGTTAATAACGTATTGTATCCTTTTTTTTTTTTTTTTGAGACGGAGTCTCACTCTGTTGCCCCAGCTGGAGTGCAGTGGTGTGATCTCTGCTCACTGCAAGCCCTGCCTCCGGGGTTCACGCCATTCTCCTGCCTCAGCCTCCTGAGTAGCTGGGACTACAGGCGCCCACCAACACACCCTGCTAATTTTTTTGTATTTTTAGCAGAGACAGGGCTTCACCGTGTTAGCCAGGATGGTCTCGATCTCCTGACCTTGTGATCCGCCCATCTCGGCCTCCCAAAGTGTTGGGATTACAGGCGTGAGCCACCACGCCTGACCCATAATGTATTGTATTCTTAAAATTTGCACAGAGTAGGGTTAAGTGTTCTCCCCACATCAAAACAAAAAAGAAAAGAAAAAAAGAAAATTTAACTAGGTAATGTGACGGATATGTTAGTTTGATTGTAGTGATCAGTTCACAGTGTATATGTATATCAAAACATCACCTTGTGTGCCTTGGATATACACCATTTTTATTTGTCAATAATTCCTCAATAACGGGTTTGGACAGGGGAAGCAGGCTTCTATTTCTGATTGTCACTTTCCTGTCAGCTACTCCCCTACCCCAAAAAGTTAAAGGCAGTTTTTCCCTTTAGTTTGAGTTTGTCTTGAGTTTGTCTCAACAGATCTTGAGTTTGTCTGTTGTTAGGTAAGTTGCTTCACTTGCCAGCCTCAGTTTCTTCTTCTGGAAAGTTTCATCTAAAAATATATATATTATAGGCAGGGCACGGTGGCTCACACCTGTAATCCTACCACTTTGGGAAGCCAAGGCGGGTAGATCTCCTGAAGTCAGGAGTTTGAGACCAGACTGGCCAACATGGTGAAACCCTGACTCTACTAAAAATACAAAAATTAGCCAGGCATGATGGTGTGTGCCTGTAATCCCAGCTACTCAGGAGGCTAAGGCAGGAGAATCGCTTGAACCTGGGAGGCAGAGGTTGCAGTAAGCCAAGATCGCGCCATTGCACTCCAGCCTGGGCAACAAGAGCAAAACTCAGTCTCAAAAACAAAACTATATATATATGTATACACACACATATGTATGTGTGTAAGATGGTACATTAGAAGAAGCTGGGAAAATAGGACACAGGCGTTTTCCTCTCTGTATTATTTTGGCAACTTTTTTGTCATCATTTTATTTTGTTTGTTTTGTTTCTAATGAGAATTATTCCATATTTTTGCAACTTTCTATGGGTCTATAATTTAGAATAAGAAGTTGTTAAAATTATGTGTAAAGCACCTGATGCAATGCCCAGGAGTATTTTAGAAGTTCAGTCTTTTGTGCTATAAGCATTATGTAGAACTGAGTTTTATTATTACTTGATATTATTATCTAACCCCATAATAACTAATAATATTTGTTGGATGCCTACTATGTGTTAGACACAATATTAAGTATTATATTTTAAAATTCTGACAACATCCTTAGGTGGTAATTAACGATTATCATTTCTCTTTCATAAATGGGAAAGCCAGGGCATAGAGAAGTTAGGTAATTTGTCCAAGCTCACAAAGTTTAGAAGCTAGGGGAACCAGGTACTAATTCAGATGGTCTGACTCCACAATTCTCATTCAAAGAAAAGATCATGATTTCGTCATTTGCAGAATTTTAGGCAAGATCAAATCTCTGGGTGGGAAACCTGTACCTCTGCACTCTCATTTCCTGACTTTTCTTCCACAGTGTTCCCTGCCCAGTGGCTGGAGGATTCTACTTGATGAGATTTTTGAGATTCCTAAGAACCCCCTACCGTTCTCCAATAATTTACCTTGCCCAACTCTCAAGCTGGTAGAAATCCAACTGATAAGGTGCTCCTTCAACTATGACAGTGGTTCCCACTTGGGGATGCAAGACTAAAGGCACAGCTTCCCTGGCCTCTGAGCTGAAGACTTGAATTCAGTGGCCTGGCCTGTGCCCCGGGAGCCTGTTTTTTTGTTTCGTTTTGAGACAGAATCTCACTCTGTCACCTAGGCTGGAGTGCAATGGCGCAATCTTGGCTCACTGCAACCTCCACCTTCCAGGTTCAAGCAATTCTCCTGTCTCAGCCTCCTGAGTAGCTGGGATTACAGGCACGCGCCACCACACCCAGCTACTTTTTTATATTTTTGGTAGAGATGGGGTTTCACCATGTTGGCCAGACTGGTCTCAAACTCTTGACCTCAGACAATCCCCCCGTCGCAGCCTCTCAAAGTGCTGGGATTGCAGGCGTGAGCCACCGCGCCCAGCCTTCCTGGAGCCTGTATTTTTAATTTGGCTTACAGATAAATTCTTTTCTTTATTTTTTATTTATATAGAGATGGGATCTCACTATGTTGCCCGGACTGATCTCAAACTCCTAGGCTCAAGTGATCCTCCCACCTCAGGCTCCCAAAGTGCTGAGATTACAGGTGCGAACCCCCCACACCCAGCCAGATAAATTCTTATCTTTAGTCAGATTTGGGAAATCATGATTTAAGATTATGATTTCCAAAGATACCTGCTACAAAGCCATTTGGGGGCATTGGTTATTATAGCACGCTGTAAAACCTCACTGGGATTTTCAGACAAGTATTGCTTTGGGAGCAGACAGCTCTCCATTCTAACCCTCTCTTCTGTTTTCGTATTTTGCAATTCCTTTAAAATGGAAACAGGCTAGGCACAGTGGCTTACGCCTATAATCCCGCACATTGGGAGGCCAAGGCGGGCAGATCAACTGAGGTCAGGAGTTCAAGACCAGCCTGCCCAACATAGCAAAACCCCATCTTTACTAAAATACAAAAATTAGCCGGGTGTGGTAGCACACACCTGTAATCCCAGTTACTTGGGAGGCTGAGGCAGGAGAATCGCTTGAACCTGGGAGGCAGAGGCTGCAGTCAGCCGAGATTGCGCCACTACACTCCAGCCTGAATGACAGAGCAACACTGTCTCAAAAATAAAAAAATAAAATAAAATGAAATGGAAACAATTCAACCCACCTCACAGTGCTGCTGTGAGGATTAGTGTTAATGTCATAGGAACTATCACATTTTGTGCATTATCATTGCTGTAAATTTACCATCTACTACCACATAAATAGGGTTGAATTTTGGCTGATAAGCCAAACAGCCAGTCACCTTGGATGGTAGAGAGCCAGGCCCTAGGGAGAGGTCAATGATCTCTGTCACCCAGGCTGGAGTGCAGTGGCACCAAAATGGCTCATTGTAACCCCTACCTCCTTCCTGGGCTCTGACGATCCACCAGCCTCAGCTTCCTGTGTAATTGGGACTACAGATGCGTGCCACCATGCCTGGATGGAACGTTCGATTTTGATTAAATGGAGAAAGATTTCCAGAGTGAGGAACAACAGGTCCAGGTGGGGGATACAGTGGAAGTTTTTGGCAGGTGAAAACTCATCCAGCGGGAAAGTGACTCTGCAGAGACACAAGTCTTAACAAGTCTTGTCTCTTTAAAAGGCCAACAGGCCAGGTGCAGTGGCTCACGTCTGTAATTCCAGCACTTTGGAAGGCCGAGGTGGGCAGATTGCTAGAGCTCAGGAGTTCAAGACCAGCCTCGGCAATATGGTATGAAACCCTGTCTCTACAAAAAATTAGCCAGGCATTGTAGTGTGCCTGTAGTCCCAGCTACTGGGGAGGCAGAGGTAGGAGGATCGAGTGAGCCTAGGAGGTAGAGCCTGCAGTGAGCCGAGATCGCACCACTGCACTCCAGCCTGGGTGACAGAGTGAGACCCTGTCTCAAAATTAAATTAAATTTAAAAGGCCAACAGTGGTCAGTAGGGGGGTTGATGATGAATAATAACAAATTTATGACCACTGTTAAAATAAAGACTTGAGCAAACCAACTCCATTAACTTTGGAGTAATGATGTCCTTGCATATGAGGACCTACATTTTCACCATCCTATTCGTGCTAGAAATGACTCTACCTTTCAAAAGAGCCCTAGCCGCTTGCCTCCAGGGATGTGGTCCCATCCTTATGGACCTTGATAAGCTACATCATGATGACATCACGGTCATTGGAAGTAGTGAATTTCCTGCCATGTCTATCTTAATCACATCTCAATCTGCACACCTACAGCAGAGATTTCTCATTCTCTCAAGCAGAAGTGAGCCTTGGAAGACACTCAAGTTGCCCAGGTAAAAAGGCAATTTGATGGTCATTTAAAGCTTTAATATCTTTGATTTTAACCCCAGATAAGCAAGATAAACAACCAAGTATCTATACTGGTAGGGACTATTTCTATTTAACTTTTTAAAACTACTTTTGTATTTTACTAATAGAAACCAAATTCCCGAGGACTGAATTAAGGAACTCAGGAATTTCAAAGCTTTGGAGTACCTTTTATATTGCTGTTCTATGGAGTCATATTTTAGAGGTGCTACTCTTTTGTTTTGTTTTTTCTTTTTGGCTTTGTTGTTGTTGTTGTTTTGAGATGGAGTCTCGCTCTGTCGCCCAGACTAGAGTGCAGTGGTGCAATCGCAGCTCACTGCAACCTCCGACTATTTTTTAGTAGACACAAGATTTCGCCATGTTGGTAAGGCTGGTCTCGAACTCCTGACCTCAGGTGATCCACCTGCCTTGGCCTCCCAGAGTGCTGGGATTACAGGCGTGAGCCACCTTGCCTGGCTGTCAGGTTCTTTAGAGGGACAGAACTAATAGGATAGATGTATATAAAAAGGGGAATTGATTAAGGAGTATTAACTTCCACAATCACAGGTTCTAGAATAGTCCATCTTCAAGCTGAGGAGCAAGGAAGCCAGTCCAAGTCCTAAAGCTGAAGAACCTGGAGTCCAATGTTTGAGGGCAGGAAGCATCCAGCATGGGAAAAAGATGTAAGCTGGGAGGCTAAGCCAGTCTGATCTCTCCACATTCTTCTGCCTGCTTCTATTCTGGTCTTGCTGGCAGCTGGCAGCTGATTAGATTATGCCCACCCAGATTAGGGGTGGGTCTGCCTTTCCCAGCCCACTGACTCAAACGTTAATCTCCTTACCCAGGATCAATACTTTGCATCCTTCAATCCAATGAAGTTGACACTCAGTATTAACCATCACAATGGATAACACATTGAGCTGTATCAATGTGCCATAGTACACATTGCCCTAGCACTGCCCAGGGATTGTCATCCAGTTGATGATAAAACTGAGTCTTCAAAAAGGCTAATAACTGCTCTATGAAGCCCTTGCTTCAGGATGATGGGAACATGATAATACAAGCAAATTCTATGATCATAGCCCAGTGCAGTCCTTGTTTGCTGTAAAGTCAGTTTCTTAGTCAGAAGCAATGCTATGTGGGTCGGGCACGGTGGCTCAATACCTGTAATCCCAGCACTTTGGGAGGCCGAGGCGGTTGGATCACTTAAGGTCAGGAGTTTGAGATCAGGCTTTCCAATGTAGTGAAACCTCATCTGTACTAAAAATACAAAAATTAGCCTGGTGTGGTGGTGGCATGCCTGTAATCCCAGCTACTGGGGAGGCTAAGGTGGGATAATCAGTTGAACCAGGGAGGTGGAGGTTGCAGTGAGCCAAGATCTCACCACTGCACTCCAGCCTGAGTGACAGAGTGAGACCCTGTCTCGAAAACAAACAAACAAACAAACAAAAAAACAAAAAAAAAAACAAAAAAAGGAAGCATCAGCAGCAGCAATGCTATGTGAATAAAAATGAATAAGGCATACTTTAAGTCCATAGGTGATGGTTTTATTAGAAGCACTGTGGACAGAAGGCACATCCCCATGCCTTAAAAATGTCTATTTCAGCAAGAACATATAATAGCAGTGGTGCAGTGAAGCCTAATTTATACAAATACATTATCTTGGAAAAGTTTTTAAAATATAAAATATAGAGAGTAAAGGGGGAATATCCCAATTCACTCTCCCCTCTTACTTCTCCCCTTCTCCATCTATGCACAATCCCAGTATTCGCCCCAGAAGTCTTGACTAGTCTTTCAGCTTGTATTCTTTCTGCCTTTTCCTGTACATTTACATCCATATATGTGCATATAGGAATAGAGCTTTTAAAAAAAAAAGTGAGAATGGGCTGCTATCAATACTGTTTTACAATTTCTTATTAAAATTATTTTTCTTCATTAGGTCTGAAAATATTGTTGTTTTTTTTTTTTTTTTTTTTTTTTGAGACGGAGTCTCACTCTGTCACCCAGGCTGGAGTGCAGTGGTGCAATCTCGGCTCACTGCAAGCTCCGCCTCCCGGGTTCACGCCATTCTCCTGCCTCAGCCTCTCCGAGTAGCTGGGACTACAGGCGCCCGCCACCACGCCCGGCTAATTTTTTTTGTATTTTTAGTAGAGACAGGGTTTCACCGTGGTCTCGATCTTCTGACCTCGTGATCCGCCCGCCTCAGCCTCCCAAAGTGCTGGGATTACAAGCGTGAGCCACCGCGCCCGGCTGAAAATATTGTTTTTATGTGCAGGGAAGATTATGTGTGAGATCTCTGTCTCTAACTCTGTCTCTATGCCTATGGCTACTTTTATTTATTTATTTTTGAGATGGAGTTTCCCTCTTGTTGCCCAGGCTGGAGTGCATTGGCACAATCTCAGCTCACTGCAACCTCCGCCTCCCGGGTTCAAGCTATTCTCCAGCCTTGCCTCCTGAGTAGCTGGGACTTCAGGCATGCACCACCAGGCCCCGCTAATTTTGTATATTTTTTTTAGTAGAGACGGGGTCTCACCATGTTGGCCAGACTGGTCTCGAACTCCTGACCTCAGGTGATTTGCCCGTCTCAGCCTCCCAAAATGCTGGGATTATAGACATGAGCCACTGCCCCCAGCTTATGGCTACATTTATAGCTACATCTACATTTACATCTAGATCTCTAGAAATATCTACGTCTACATCTGTATCTACATAAAACATTATAAAACAGTGAGCAGCCATGAACCCACCAGTGAACCTAGAACTACAACAAAACCAATAACTTACATCTATATATATATTTCTTATCTATTCCATTTCCTGAATCTCTCCCTTGGTGACTATTTTTTGAAGTTTTGCAGTTATTATATCGTTGCTTTTTAAAAATAACTTTTTATATTTTAAAAGTTTCAGACCCATGAGAAAGTGTAAAAATAGTACAGAATGTTCTAGTATACCATTTACTTAGCATCCCCTAATAATAATATCTTATACATATAAGCATAGTACATCATCAAAGCCAGAAAATTAAGGTTGGTGTAATAATATTAATTCAAGTACAGATCTTATTGGATTTTGCCAGTTTATATGTACTCTGGTGTGTGTGTGTGTGTGTGTGTGTGTGTGTGTGTGAATAATTATATGAAATTTCATCATGCGTAGAATCCAGTAGCTATTACCAAAACCAGGATACAGAACTAGTCCATTACTTACAACCCTGGCAACCATTGATGTGTTCTCCATCACTATAATTTTGTCACTTTATTGTTTTTGCTTTGTTTTGTTTTGTTTTTTTGAGATGGAGTCTCACTCTGTCACCCAGGCTGGAGTGCAGTGGCACAATGTGGGCTCACTGCAACCTCTGACTCCCAGGTTCAAGCGATTCTCGTGCCTCAGCCCCCTGAGTGGCTGGGATTACAGATGTGCATCACCACGCCTGGTTAATTTTTGTATTTTTAGTAGAGACGGGGTTTTGCCATGTTGGCCAGGATGGTCTCAAATTCCTGACCTCAAGTGATCTACCCACCTTGGCCTCCCAAAGTGTTGGAATTACAGGCGTGAGCCACCGCACCCTGCCTGTTGTTTTTTTTTCCCCACTCAGCATTATGCCCTTGAGATGCATCTAAGTTACTGCATGTAGCAATGCTTCATTCCTTTTGTGTGTATGAATATAAGTTCTGATTTCTCTGGGATAAATAGCCAGGACTTTTGTGTATATGAATGTAAGTTCTGATTTCTCTGGGATAAATAGCCGGGACGTTCACTGCTAGGTAAGTAATGAGTATGTTTAATAAACAGCTGAACTGCTGAGTAGCTAAATCATATTACATTCCCATGAGCAATGTATGAAAGATCCAGTTGCTCCACATCTCACCAGCACTTGGTATTACTAATCTATCTTTCTCTTTCTTTCTTTCTTTCTTTCTTTCTTTCTTTCTTTCTTTCTTTCTTTCTTTCTTCTTTCTTTCTTTCTTTCTTTCTTTCTTTCTTTCTTTCTTTCTTTCTTCTTTCTTTCTTTCTTTCTTTTTCTTTCTTTCTTTCCTTTCTTTCTTTTTTTCCTTCTTTCTTTTCTTTCTTTTTCTTTTTTTTTTTTTTGACGGAGTCTCGCTCTGTCACCCAGGCTGGAGGGCATGGTGTGATCTCAGCTCACTGCAACCTCCACTTCCCAGGTTCACACCATTCTCCTGCCTCAGCCTCCCGAGTAGCTGGGACTACAGGCGCCCACCACCACGCCCGGCTAATTTTCTATATTTTTAGTAGAGACAGGGTTTCACCATGTTAGCCAGGATGGTCTCGATCTCCTGACCTTGTGATCCGCCTGCCTCAGCCTCCCAAAGTGCTGGGATTACAGGCGTGAGCCACCGCACCCGGCTAATATTTTTTTCTTTTAATCATTCTTACAGATGTGTGGTAATATCTCATCATAGCTTTTAGTAATATTTCATCATTAGGGAAATTTGCATTTCTCTAATGACTAATGATGTGAAATTTTTTTAGCTGCATGTTTGCCATATATATATACTCCTTGGTAAACTGTTTTTTTTTTTTTCTGTTTTCTGATTGGAGTTTTTTTCTTTTCTGTTGAATTTAGAGAATTCTTTATACATTCTGCATACAAGTTCTTTGTTGGATGTATGATTTGCAGACCTTTTATTACAGTGTGTTGTTTGTCTTTTTATTCTCTTAACAGAATCTTTCACAGAGCAAAGTTTTTAATTTCGATGAAGAGCAATTTATTGATTTTTTTTTTGTCTTGTAAATCATGCCTTTATTATGTCTGAGAACTCTTCACCTAATCCTAGGCCATGAAGATTTTATTCTAAGAGCTGTATGGTTTTTTGTTTGGCATTTGGGAATGTGATCCATTTTGATATAATTTTTGCACGAAGTGTGAGGGGTGTAGGTCAAGCTTTTTTTTGTTTGTTTTTTTATTTTCTTTTTAAGACAGGGTCTCACTGTATTGCCCAGGCTAAGTGCAGTGGCATGATCATGGCTCACTGCAGCCTTGACCTCCTGGGCTGAAGCAATCCTCCCACTTTCTGATAGCTGTGACCACAGGCATGCACCACCATGCCCAGCTAATTTTTGATTTAATTTTTTTATTTTTATTTTTATTTTAGATGTAGTCTTGTTCTGTTGCCCAGGCTGGAGGCTCATTGCAGCCTCCACCTCCCAGGTTCAAGTGATTATCCTGCCTCAGCCTCCCGAGGAGCTGGGATTACAGGCATGAGCCACCCCGCCTGGCTAATTTTTGTCTTTTTTGTAGAGACGGGGTTTCACCATGTTGGCCAGGCTGGTCTGGAACTCCTGACCTCAAGTGATCTCCCCGCCTTGGCCTCCCAAAGTGCTGGGATTACAGGCATGAGCCACTGTGCTCACCCACTTTTTATATTTTATAGAGACAGGGTCTTGCCATGTTGCCCAGGGTGATCTCAAATTCCTGGACTCAAGTAATCCTCCCACCTCAGCCTTCTAAAGCACTGCGATCCTGGGATTATAGTTATGAGCCACCGCACTCAGCCAACGTTCTTTTTTTAACCTATAAATATCCAATTGTTTCAAGACTATTTATTATAAAGGTTATACTTCCTCCATTGAATCACTTTTGCACCTTTGTCAAAAATCTGTTGGTGAATATATGGGCCTATTTTTGTACTCTGTTCTGTTCCAGTGATCACAAGTGTCTGTTCCTCTGCCAACACCACACTGTCTTAATTACTGTTACCATATAATAAGTAAGTCTTATAATCAGGAAATTTGATTCCTCCCATTTTATTCTTTTTCAAAATTGTTTTAGCTCTTCTAGTTCCTTTGCTTCTCTGTATAAATTTCAGAGTCAGCTTGTCTATATCTACAAAGAATCCTGTTGAGGCTTCGATAGATCAGTTTGGACATAATTGACACTTTTATGGTTAGTCTTCAAACTAATGAACATGGTATATCTCACTATTAATTTAGGCTTTTTAAAAACCTTTTTCATCCGTATTTCACAGTTTCTATCATACAGATGCTATATATGTTTTGTTAGATTTATACACAGTATTTCCTCTAGTTTTGAGCAATTATAAATGGTATTGTGTTTTTAATTTCTGTTTCCAATTGCTCATCACTAGTATATGCTTTCTAGCATGATTCCTTTTTGTATGTTGACTTTGAATCCTGAAAACCTACTAAATTCACTTATTAGTTCTTGGCATTTTTCTTTTTTGGTGGATTCCTTGGGGATTCTCTAGACAATTGTGTCCTCTGCAAATAGGGGCAATTTATTTCTTCCTTTCCAATATGTATGTCTTTAATTTCCTTTTAATTCATGGGCATATACACCCACTTGTTTATTCATTTTCTTATTTTTTTAATCTTTTTTTTGAGACAGAGTTTCTCTATCGCCCAGGCTGGAGTGCAATGGCGCGATCTCGGCTCACTGCAGGCTCCGCCCCCCAGGGTTCACGCCATTCTCCTGCCTCAGCCTCCCGAGTAGCTGGGACTACAGGCGCCCGCCACCTCACCCAGCTAGTTGTTTGTATTTTTAGTAGAGACGCGGTTTCACTGTGTTAGCCAGGATGGTCTCGATCTCTTGACCTCGTGATCCGCCCGCCTTGGCCTCCCAAAGTGCTGGGATTACAGGCATGAGCCACCGCGCCTGGCTCATTTTCTTATTGTTGAAAATCTAATTTTTATTTTATTCTAGGTACCTGTTCTGATATCATCATAAACCCACATTCTTTATCCAAATCTCTAGGATCCAGTTGTATGCTGAAATTCTACACTTTTTGGATTTTATTTTATTTTATTTTATTTTATTATTGACTTATTTATTTATTTTTGAGATAAGAGTGTTGCTCCGTTGCCCAGGCTGGAGTGCAGTGGCGTGATCTCGACTCACTGCAACCTCCTGGGTTCAAGCAATTCTCCTGCCTCAGCCTCCTGAGTAGCTGGGACTACAGGCATCTGCCACCATGCCCGGCTAATGTTTGTATTTTTAGTAGAGATGGGGTTTTACCATGTTAGCCAAGCTGGTCTCAAACTCCTGGTCTCAGGTGATCCACCCCTCAGCCTCCCAAAGTGTGGGATTACAGGCATGAGCCACCGCACCTGGCCTAATTTTTTGAATTTAGGAAGATAGTTTCAAAAAAAATTAACCAGGTGTGATGATGTGAGCCTGTGGTCTCAGCTACCCAGGAGGCTGAGATGGGAGGATCACTTGAGCCCAGGAGTTTGAGGATGCAGTGAACTACAATCGTCCCACTGCACTCCAGCCTGGGTGACAGAGTAAGACTCTGTCTCCAAAATAAAAAAGAGGGTTCCCTAGAGGGACACAGAACTAATAGGAGATATATTATATATACATATACATATATATATACACACACATATGGGAGTTTATTAAATATTAACTTACAAAATCACAAAGTCCCACAATAGGCTGTCTGCAAGCTTGAGGAGCAAGGAGAGCCAGTCTGAATTTCAAAACTGAAGAACTTGGAGTCTGATGTTTGAGAGCAGGAAGCATCCAGCATGGGAGAAACACGTAGGCTGGGAGGCTAGGCCTATCTCGCCTTTTTGCATTTTTCTGCCTGCTTTATATTTGCTGGCAGCTGATTAGGTTGTGCCCACCAGATTAAGGGTGGGTCTGCCTTCCCCAGCCCACTGGCTCAAATGTTAATCTCCTTTGGAAACATCCTCACAGAAAAACCCAGGATCAATATTTTGCATCCTTCAATCCAATCAAGTTGACACTCAGTGTTAACTAGCATAGCATCTACTGATATTTCATAATGCTCCCAATGGGTCTAGGGTAGCATCCTGTAATCAGACATATTAACTTTTTTTGCAAAGAAAGAAATGAATATTCACACAAAGTAAGATAAATAAAATCTACAAATAGCTTTACATCAGTCCTGGTCAGATTTTGATGCAAATGAGTTTGTCCCAAACTTAGGGGAAAAAAATCTTTCTGATTTGAGAAACTTTTGTATTTAAGAATTGCAGACAAGAGAGTGAATCTATTATTTGACTTGGAATTTGGTGTTTCTCTGGATTTCTTTTTCTTCATCTGTAGTTTTTGACAGAGTATGTTTGGAGTTTCTCCTCTCATTCATCTGTTTCCATTCTACATTCTGTCTTCTGGGAATTCTTCATGATTTCTGGTCTGTTAGTGACATCTGTTCTCATTTGCTATAATAAACTTATCGTTAAGCCACTTTTCTGTCATTTTAAGGGATTTGGGGTTGGCAAGTTTAAGAGATGTGTTTGCACTTGCCACCTGGATCCAGTACACCGTATCAGCCTGCTTTCTGCTTTATACATTCATGATGCACAGATGCACACACACAATATTTTTTTAGAATGATCATGTGCTACTTTTGTATTCAGTAAGTAAACATAGTCTTAAGCAGTTATAAATGGGATCCTGCCACCCTGAAGCAAGCAGATATTGGCTATTCTACTTGTAAGAGAATAGTGGAAAGACAAAGAGGGAAGGGGCTTGCTCAGCAGAGCTGGGTCCCTTGCCACAGCTTCACCACTTCACAAGATGTGGGTGGGACTCAAGGAGGCAGAAAAAGACCAGATGGAAGCGTGCCCACATGCTATCAGTGGTTCTCTGTGGTTGGTCAGATCCTGAAAGACATTTACTGTCTTTTTTTACTTTTCCATATGTTCCAGATTTTCTCTGGTGACCATGTTAACTCTATTTCTTTTTAAATTCTTGAAGATTCCTATGGCTTGGTCAAAAATTGACACTTTGATTCTTAACTCTGCTTTTTTATTCAATCCATTGTACTATGTTTCATTGCTAAATTATATAAAGAAATTCATGATATTTTAAGCTGAATGATTTAGGAAGTCCAGTCTCACATGAGTATATAGTTGAAAAGGTAAAAACTCATAGATACCCCTGCAAAAGCTTCGGAATCTTCAGGGCTCTTGGCCCACAATTTGACAATTATTTTTCTAGAGTAAGATTGGGGTGCACTTTACACTTTTTGTTAAGTGTACAGTTTAATAATTTTTAGTGTAGTCATAGAGTTGTGTAACAAATACCATAATCAATTTTAGAATCTTTTCTTTTTTTTTGAGACGGTGTCTCGCTCTGTCATCCAGGCTGGAGTGCTGTGCACTCTGCCTCCCAGGTTCACGCAATTCTCCTGCCTCAGCCTCCCAAGTAGCTGGGATTACAGGTGCCTGCCACCATGCCCAGCTAATTTTTGTATTTTTAATAGAGACAAGGTTTTGCCATGTTGGCCAGGCTGGTCTCGAACTCCTGACCTCAGGTGATTGCCCGCCTTGGCTACCCAAAGTGCTAAAATTACAGGCGTGAGCCACTAAGCCTGGCCCTAGAATATTTTCATCATTTCAAAAATAAGTGTCACATTCCTTAGCTATTCACCCCTCAATGCTTTATGCTCCTTAGCCTGAAACAACCACTAATCTATCTCTCTGTATCTGCACATTCTGAATATTTTGTATAAATAAAATAATATGCATTTTTTTTGTGTGTGACAGACTTCTTAGCATGTTTAGAAGGTTCACCCATGTTATAACCTCTATCAGTACTTCATTCCTTTTTATGATCAAATAATATTCCATTGCATGGATATACCACATTTTGTTTTTCCATTTATCAACTGATGTACATTTGTGTTGTGTTCACTTCCTGGCTATTATGAATAATACTGCTATGAATATTCAGGTATAGCTTTTTGTGTGAATGTATGTTTTCATTTCTCTTGGATATGTATCTAGAAGTGGAATTGCTGGATCAAATAGTAACTCTACGTTTAACCTTTTGAGAAATTTACAGATTATTTTCCAAAGTGGCTGCACCATTTCACACTCACAACAGCAGTGAAGGTAACCACATAGACTTCCACAATAAAAAATATTTGTATTTTCTTTTTCAAGAGAAAGAAAAGAAACATTGAAAAATAGTTGTGGGTTCTAATTTTGTGTTTTCTGCAAAGAGGAAGTCACTTTGTTTTTAATCAGTAAAATGGGAACAAGCAACAGTACCATCTGGAATTCTCTGACCAACACAACAGGTCTGTGCTTGCTAAATACCATGAACAGAATTCTTTCATGGAAGCTCTTTGAACCTGAAACTGAGTACTACTCAGTGACCATGGGTCCTCAATCTTAGGAAAGCCTTAATCATCCTTGGCCAGGGAGGCAGAACCGATACAGGAGTATGTGGGGTCTGCCCCCAACCCTCAATTAAAGGGCAGTTTATGCAACATGCCTTCTTTTTGAATCAGAGCCAGGGTCATTGTTGGGCTGAGGTAACATTAATTATTTTTCCGCTTGTCGGATTCCATGAAAAAGATGTGAAAATGGCCTGTTTGTGAAAGAGTGCAGGCAGAGGCTGTGAGCTGATTATGTCAAACCTAGTCAAAGCCTCCTTGGTGTGGGAGATTGTAATCAACAAAGCATGGCGGCATCTGCGCCCAGTTCAGGAGGAGCCCCATCCAGCCTGGCTCCCCAGCAGAGACTGGAAGCCAGCTTTAACTCTTTCTGGGCTGAATTGCATTGACTATATAAAGAAAATTTACTCTCATCAATTTCCCAGTACACATTCAGGGGACAGAGAAATGAAGGAGGTAATTCTCCTTATTTTAGGGGTGGGAAAAGCATTAAATTGCTCCCCTGATAGAGTAGCATCAATTCTTTCTGTGACTTGGGTGGCTATACTGATAGGTCAAGACATAGAATTGCAAATCTTGAAAGATGTAGAAATAAACTGGCAACAAAAAAGTCTGAAAAAGAACTTAGGCTTCACTAGCAGAGTGCCCCAGACTTTCTACCTAGATGGGGCTCATGGCCTGTGTTCTGTTTGAAAGAGGTGTCCCAAAGTGGCAACTGACCTGCTCTCACTTTATGCCAAGTTGAGACTTCTCAATTAGCCTTATCAGTGAACTGAGTGGGGTAGCTAATGATGCTATGGGCAAACTAAAGCCCCTCACCCAACCGTGCCATGCCCTGCTCCTGCCCTTGGAAATCCACCCTTAGATCCAATGATATTAATCCCATTGTGCCCAGTTTTCTTTTTTCATAACCAATATTTGTTATGTCCTCTTTCCTTTTCTGAAATAAAATACATCTATAATATCTATAATAAAGTTTATATACATGACTATAAAAGAATAATATGCTATAAACATAAAATAAATTGTTACTGGTCTGCAATGAGGTAAAAAGCTTACACCAGAATAAAAGCCAATACATCCTAAGCACGCTAGTTTTGTTGACATTTTTTTTAGTCTCCATCAAGCAAGACTTTCTTTACCAGGCACAGAGGTTCATGCCAAGACAGGAGGCTAGCTTGAACCCAGGAGTTCAAGACCAGCCTGGACAACATACTGAGACCCTGTCTTTATTAAAAAAAAAATTTTTTTTGAAGACTTTTTTGTTTGTTTTCTTTTTTGAGACAGAGTCTCACCCTGTCGCCCAGGCTGGAGTACAGTGGTGCAGTCTCAGCTCACTGCAACCTCTGCCTCCCGGGTTCAAACAATTCTCCTGCCTCAGTCTCCTGAGTAGCTGGGACTACAGGCACGTGCCAGCACGCCTGGCTAATTTTTTTTTTTTTTTTTGTATTTTTAGTAGAGACAGGGTTTCACCCTGTTAGCCAGGATGGTCTTGATCTCCTGATCTCATGAACCGCCCGCCTCAGCCTCCCAAAGTGTTGGGATTACAGGCGTGAGCCACGGCGCCCGGCCGACTTTTTTGTTTTTGTTTTTTTGAGACAGAGTCTTCCTCTGTCTCCCAGGCTGGAGTGCAGTGCTGCGATCTCGGTTCACTGCAACCTCTGCCTCCCAGGTTCAAGCGATTTTCCATCCTCAGCCTCCCAAGCATCTGGGATTACAGGCATGTGCCACCACACCTGGCTAATTTTTTTGTTTTTGGAGGGAGGATGGAGTTTGGCTCTTGTCCCCCAGGCTAGAGTGCAATGGCGCCATCTTGGCTCACTGCAACCTCTACCTCCCAGATTCAAGCAATTCTCCTGCCTCAGCCTCCCAAGTAGCACCGCCACGCCCGGGATAATTTTTGTATTTTTAGTAGAAATGGGGATTCATCATGTTGGCCAGGCTAGTCTCCAACTCCTGACCTCAGGTGATCCACCTGCCTCGGCCTCCCAAAATGCTGGAATTACAGGCGTGAGCCACCGCACCCGGCCAAAGACTTTCTTGATGAAAGAAGCAAGATGTTAACAGAAACAGTCTAGTACAGACTCCTTATCATCATACTGACACTTTAGGCTGCTCTAGATGACATAACATTCAGATGCTTACACCCCTACATACAGTCAACGTGAATGCTATAGCTACAAGCGAAGACTGATACAGGCTTGAAATATTGGTAATTTAATGAAAACCTATGAGTAGTGATGCAATATTCCAAAGTTCTTGGCAAAATTCAGAATATATCAAGTACAATTCTCTCTTGATTTGCAATGTAGTTGCATTCCTGGAAATTTTAGTGCATACTAAACCATTTATGTACAGTTTGGGATTAGGTTGTGGGCTTGGATCATTGGTATCTTAGATAATCAGGTTTTTTTTTGTTTTTTTTTTAACCTCCTATGTGAATGTCCAGAGGAACATCAGAAAATCATGCAACCTTCAAGGTGTGAAACTATCTGGCATGCCACAAATCTCTAGCATCCATAGTCCTTTTCCATGCTCCATGTCAGCGGTGACCCTCCCAGTCACTGACAAGCAAAAATGGCCTCGTACATTTCCACACCCTATAGGGGTAGTGCCATCCAGTCTAATTCAACCCCTCCCTTAACAGATGGTCCTGGGAGGAAAGTGCCTTCCCCAAGATGAAACATGAGTTTCAGGGGACACTGGGACTAAAATTTAAATGCTTGATTCCTAATTCAGTCCTATTGTCATCAGCCTGGAGTTTCCTAGGGACATTCCTGCACTGACCCTGCCCATTTCTGCTCTCTGGCTACTAGTCCTGCTGGCCATTAACACACTATTACCTGTAAAGCATTAATGATCTAAATGTTAAACCCTTGCAAGTCTCTTTGCAAGACTTTGATAAAGTTACCCTCAGGTGATTCTCATGTAGAATGCCTATGGCTCACACTTCACCAGTCCCTAAAGTTAGTGCTGGAAAATCTATCAAAAAAATGGTTCTATTGCCAGTTATGTTTTGGAAATTCTGAATTAGACAAAGTTAAAAAATTATTTTTCAGGCCCTTTAATAAGTGAATATGCATGTAAATCCCCAAGATGGAATATGACTTACTTGTTTTCCAAATTTATTTGCTCATGAACTGCTCCCAACCACCTCTTTGGTGTTTTCTGGTTAAGTAGCTTGCTGCTAACCGGATGTCGATTATTCACACCTTTATCCTCATTTTGTAGACAAAAGAAAGGGGAGAATAGATACTAACTATGAGTAGTTTCAAAAAGCTGTAGGAAGTTTGTGTATTATTTTAAATAGAACATAAAGAAGACAGTTGGGCACAGTGGTACACACCTGTAGTCCCAGCTACTCAGTAGGCCGAGGCAGGAGGATCGAGGAGTTGAGCCCAGGAGTTGAGCCCAGGAGTTGAGCTGAGGCTATAGTGTGTGATTATTGTACCTGTTAATAGCCACTGCACTTCAGCCTGGGCAACATAGTGAGACTCTGTCTCAAAAAAAAAAAAATGATTTTTGACAACTGTTTTCTCTTTAGGGAAAAAAGAAAGGAGAGATATTTTGGATTTTTTAATTTTAATTTTCTAATCCCCATGAGGACAATTTTATGTTGGTTCTTTTGCAGTTGGGGAATCTTATTCTTTTCATTGCTTGGGCACCAGAGCCTGGCCTGTAGTTGTTACCCAAATCATGTTTGCTAAATGAGTTATTCGATAAATTAAATAATCAATAGCAGTCTACTTAAAAGGTGGCAGGATAGCTTCAGATCATTCTGAGAAGTGGGATTGTTCTCTGTATTTCTTAGGAAGAGCAGGAAGATCAGAAAACTTAAAGAATACAGAAGGAGCATCACAGCAAAACCTTTCAACCTCCACATATAAAATTAACTATAATTAGGACAGGCAGGAACAGTTGGGTAGGTTACGCACTGTATAAATTATGGTGATGCCATTCACTATTCCTAAAATGTGTGTTTACAATTGACCTGAGCTGCTATGACATATACATAGAAATAATTAAAGAACAATCAGAGATTTATAGTTTTTTTATGTGCCAGGGGGTGCTGTGGTTCAAGCTTTGAGAGACAGAGATATACATATTCATGTTTTTTGTTATATTATTTTTTTTTTTCTGAGACAGAATCTCACTCTGTTACCCAGGCTAGAGTGCAGTGGCATGTTCTCAGCTCACTACAGCCTCTGCCTCCCGGTTTCCAGCGATTCTCCTGCCTCAGCCTCCTGAGTAGCTGGGATTATACGCACACATCACCACACCCGGCTAATTTTTGTATTTTCAGTAGAGATGGTGTTTCACCATGAGCCACCACACCTGGCCCTGAAAATGCTTTGTCCTTCTCTACCATGTGGCCACGATGCAAATATTCCAAATTTTTTTACTCTGCTTCCCTTTTAATTATAAGTTCCAACTTTAAGTCATTGCTTTCCTCCTGTACCTGACCACAGGTTGTTCGACCAGGCCACATCTTCATCTTGAACACGTTGCAGCTTAGAAATTTCTTCCACCTGGCCAGGCATGGTGACTCATGCCTGTAATCCCAGCACTTTGGGAGGCCAAGGCGGGTGGATCACCTGACATCAGAAGTTTGAGACCAGCCTGGCCAACATGGCGAAACCCTGTCTCTACTAAAAATACAAAAAATTAGCCGGGAGTGGTGGTGGGTGCCTGTAATCCCAGCCACTTGGGAGGCTGAGGCAGGAGAATAGCTTGAACTGGGGAGGTGGAGGTTGCAGTGAGCCGAGATCGTGCCATTGCACTCCAGCCTGGGTGATAGAATGAGACTCCGTCTCAAAAAAAAAAAAGAAAAAAGCCAGGCGCGGTGGCTCACGCTTGTAATCCCAGCACTTTGGGAGGCCGAGGCGGGCGGATCACGAGGTCAGGAGATCGAGACCACGGTGAAACCCCATCTCTACTAAAAATACAAAAAATTAGCCAGGCGTGGTGGCGGGCACCTGTAGTCCCAGCTACTCGGAGAGGCTGAGGCAGGAGAATGGTGTGAACCCGGGAGGCGGAGCTTGCAGTGAGCCGAGATTGCGCCACTGCACTCCAGCCTGGGCGACAGAGCGAGACTCCGTCTCAAAAAAAAAAAAAAAAAAAAGAAAAAAAATTTCCTCCACCACTCTTAAGTTAAAACTTCCACAAATTCCTATGGACACAATCCAGCCAAGCTCTTTGCTAAGGCATAACCAGTTCAAGGGTTTTTTTTTTTTTTTTTTTCCAGTTTGAGAATTTCCTCATTTCCATCTGAGACTTCCTCAGACTGGCCTTTACTGTTGATATTTCATCAGCATTTTTGTCACAACCATTTACCCAGTCTCTAAGACATTCCAAACTTTCCCTCATCTTCCTGTTTTCTTCTGTACATCCAAACTCTTCCAGTCTCTGCCATTACACAGTTCTAAAGCTGCTTCCACGTCTTCAGATATCTTTATAGCAGCACCCCACTCCTCAGTACCAATTTTCTGTGTCAGTCCATTTGTATTGCTCTAAAGGAATGCCTGAGGCTGGGTAATTTATTTAAAAAGAGGTTTATTTGGATCATAGTTCTGCAGGCTATACAAACATGGCACTAGTGTCTGGTCAGCTTTTAGTAAAGCCTAAAGGCACTCATGATAATGGGTGCCAGGTGTGGTGGCTCACATCTGTAATCTCAGCACTCTGGGAGACCCAGGCAGGCAGATCACCTGAGGTTAGGAGTTCAAGACCAGCCTGGCCAACATGGCAAAACCCTGTCTCTACTAAAAATACAAAAACTAGCTGAGCATAGTGGCATGCACCTGTAGTCCCAGCTACTTGGGAGGCTGAAGCAGGAGAATCACTTGAATCTTGAAGGTGGAGGTTGCAGTCAGCTGAGATCATGTCGCTGTACTCTAGCCTGGGTGATAGAAAGAGATCCCATCTCAAAAAGACAAAGAAAAAAAAAAAAGAAAAGAAAAGAAAAAAGAAAAAAAAGAAACTTACGATCATGGTGGAAGACAAAGGGTGAACAAGTGCAGGGGTGTCATACAGTGAGAGAAAAAGCAAGAGAGAGAAGGGCGAGGTCCTAGAATCTTTTAAACAGCCAGATCTCATTACCACTGGGAGGGAACCAAGTCATTCATGAAGGATCCACCCTTATGACCCAAACATCCTACTAGGCCGCACATCCAACATTTGGAATCGCATTTCAACATGAGATATGCAAGGGACAAACATCAAAACTGTATTATATCTGTGATCCCAACACTTTGGGAGGCTGAAGTAGGAAGATGGCTTGAGGCTAGGAGCTCAAGACCAGCCTGGGAAACATGGTGAAACTCTATCTCTACAAAAAATAAAAAATTAGCCAGGCATGATGGTGTGCATCTGTAGTCCTAACTACTCAGAAGGCTGAAGTGAGAGGATCACTTGAGCCCCGGAGTTCAAGTCTGCAGTGAGCTATGATGGCTCCACTGCACTCCAGCCTGGGAGACACAGCAAGACCTCATCTCTAATAATAATGATAATAAATGAAAGTTTTCTTAGTCTATCACTTATTTTTGGCATTGGGGTTTGCTTACATTTTGTTTTAATCTTATAAATGGCACTAGTAGAAATATCTTTGTCCACTTCATTTTTGGTTATTTTTTGAGGAGGGTTTATCTTCCAATGAAATTACCTAACCACACCTATTATAATATTTGCAAGTTACTTACCTGATCCAACCAATTTGCAGCTACCAAGTGATGTGCAAGTGAACCTGTTTCTCATAATCACAGAATGTTACCCTTTTAATTTTTGAAATCAACTCAGTAGAGATATAATAATATCTTAAACCTATTTGGTGTTGCATTTTTTCCCCTTTACTAGGAAGCTTGTAAGTTTTTGAAGTGATCATAGACTGTCTGCATTTTCTTGAGTATAAACTATATTTGGTCACATTGAGTTAGTTACTTACTTTCACCCACTTCCATTGAACATTTAATAATAATGAGACATAGTCAGAGATGGAGGTGATGATGATGACCAATATTGGGCAGAACATAGCTGCTCATTTAGTAAAAAATGAAGAAAGATAAAGAGCTGTTTTAAACTCCCCAAATAGAAGATATTTACAACAATACCTAAATGGAAAGGATTAATGGTAGACAGGACTTCCACGACTGTTGAAGATTAGCAGGGTCCATCCATATACCAGTAGAAATACTGAATACAATCACTGTCTTTCTTGTCTTAGATTCTAAAACTCAGATGCCTACAGGGACAAGGTAAGGAACATAAATGGGTACTGGGCCAGAGGATCCTAAGGTAGTGGGAGGCGAGGACTAGGAAAACTAGCAAGTGATGCCCACT
This sequence comes from Hylobates moloch, assembly GCF_009828535.3. Lineage (NCBI taxonomy): Eukaryota > Metazoa > Chordata > Mammalia > Primates > Hylobatidae > Hylobates > Hylobates moloch. Next base: position 29,663,311 of record NW_026652290.1, on the reverse strand, counting down.
TGTGGCATTCTTATTAAGGAAAACATTCTTTGGGCCAAGCAAAACACATCTATGGGCAGAGTTTGGCCATTGGCCACCAGGCTGTGCCCTCTGCTTAAGACTTCTTTTAGAGACAGTGTACTTGAAGGAGCGTACAGGAGCCATGCACAGGAAAAGAAAATGAGGCAAACAGGAGAGGTGTGAAAAACATGTCAGTAGACCTTTTTTTTTTTTTTGAGAATCTTGTTCTGTCGCCAGGATGGAGTGCAATGGCGCGATCTCAGCTCACTGCAATCTCTGCCTCCTAGGTTCACGTGATTCCTCTGCCTCAGCCTCCCTAGTAGCTGGGACTATAGGCACACACCACCATGCCTGGCTAATCTTTTGTATTTTAGTACAGATGGGGTTTCACCATGTTGGCCAGGATGGTCTCGAACTCTTTGCCTCAAATGATCCACCCCCCTCAGCCTCCCAAAGTGCTGGGATACAGGTGTGAGCCACCACACCCGGCCGTCAGTAAACTTTTAATACTACTAAGAAAAAGAGTAGCTCAATTCCAGTGAATGGTAACCAATACTCTGCCTCAATTACAGTAGCACAGGGTGGAGACTGTGGCCAATTGAAGAATGCATACCCTGAATTTTTTGTTTGCTTTAAACCTATTATAGACATCCAAAAATATATTCAAAGAAGAGATGACAGCATAATGCAGCCCCTTGAACCCATCACCCAGCTCATCGATCCTAGGCAGGTTATGGAAATCTTGGTCCATTTGTGCATCTGGTGAGTGGAAACAGCTACTATTCTATGCTAGCTTGGAGTTATATGCCAGTACAGAGGTCCAGAACTGCCAGGTTTTTAAAAAAATATTTTATTTATTTATTTATTTATTTATTTATTTATTTATTTATTTATTTATTTATTCTAGACACAGTATATTGCTCTGTCGCCCAGGCTGGAGTGCAGTGGCATAATCATAACTCACTACAGCTCTGAACTCCTGAGCTCAAGTGGTCCTCTCTCCTGAGCCTTTCAATTAGCTGGGACTACAGGCGCATTCCACCATTCCCAACTAATTTTTGTATTTTTGTGGAGACAGGGTTTCACATGTTGCCCAGGCTGGTCTCAAACTCCTGGGTTTAAGCAATCCACCTCCCAAAGTGCTTGGATTACAGGAGTAAGCCACCACACTCAGCCCCAATTTTTTTTTTTTTTTGAGACAGAGTCTTGCTCTGTCACCCAGGCTGGAGTGCAGTGGTGTGATCTCTGCTCACTGCAACCTCCTCCTCCCGGGTTCAAGCTATTCTCCTGTCTCAGCCTCCTAAGTAGCTGGGATTATAGGTGCGTGCCACCACCTGGCCAATTTTTGTATTTTAGTAGAGACGGGGTTTCACCCTGTTGGCTAGGCTGGTCTCAAACTCCTGACCTCAAGTTATCCACCTGCCTCGGCCTCCCAAAGTGCTAGGATTACAGGCATGAGTCACACTGCACCTGGCCCAGCCCAGATTTTTAAAAGAAACTAGACATTTTGATTTTTATTTAAAACCTTTTAATTGTTATTACATATTTATTTATTTATTTTTATAAACAATTTTTTTTTTTGTAGAGAACGGGGTCTTGCTATGTTGCCCAGACTGATCTCGAACTCCTGGCCTCAAGTGATTCTTCCACTTTGGCCTCCCGAGTTGCTGGGGTTACAAGCATGAGCCACTGTGCCTGGCCACTATTTTTTATTTATTTATTTTTTATTTTTGAGACAGAGTCTCTCTCTGTCACCGAGGCTGGAGTGCAGTGGCGTGATCTTGGCTCACTGCAACTTCCGCCTCCCAGGTTCATGCCATTCTCCTGCCTCGGCCTCCCGAGTAGCTGGGACTACAGGCATGCGCCACCACACCCAGCTAATTTTGTATTTTTAGTAGAGATGGGGTTTCTCCATGTTGGTCAGGCTGGTCTCGAACTCCTGACCTCAGGTGATCCGCCTGCCTCTGCCTTTCAAAGTGCTGGGATTACAGGCGTGAGCCACCATGCCTGGCCTGAAATTTGGGATTTTCTTAAAATTTGGGAATATTTGGATTATACTTACTGGTGGAGCATCCGAAATCCAAATATCAAAAATTCTAAATGTTCCCAATCAACATTTCCTTTGAGCATCGTCACAGTCTCTCCCCAGGGCCCAGCATAAACTAACAATCAGTAGTGGTTTAAGAGATGAGTAAGTGAACAAATAAAACCATAAGAGTCTTTGTGTCATGTCTAAGTCTTAAAGTCATTCCTCGCATCATCGAACGGAGGTGTCTCCAGGTCTACTGACATGACTATTATTTTCCTTGTTGCTTAGGAAAAATGTTTTATATTCTTATTAATTAAAATTTGAATAATTAATGCTATTTATTCTCTGAACTTCTTTCCATTTTTGTCTTTTAGGAGGCCATGAATCAATTAATTCATCAAGAATAATGTGATTTGTGGTCACCTCAGAAAATAAAAACATAAGTTATTGATAATTAGATGATGTTGAACAGCAATGTTTGAAAGTATATGTTTATATGTTTATACGTGGAATGTTTGAACATTCAACATATAAAAAGAGCATCATGTCTGTGCTCAAAAAGCTTCAGATTTTATATTTCAGATTTTCAAATTTGGAATACTCAACCTGTACTACATTTTATTTATCCATTCATCTGATGATAGACATTTGGGTTGTTTCTACTTGCTGGCTACTGTAAATAATGCTGCTGTGAATATTCATGTTCAAGCTTTTGTGTGGACGTAACGTATTCAGTTCTCATGAACTAAGAGTAGAAGTGCTACTCTATGCATAGGATTGTATAGTAATTCCATGTTTGACTTTTGAGGCACTGCCATACTTTTTCCAGCATGTAAGTGGCTGCACCATTTTATATTCTCAGCTGCAATGTATGAGAATGTATGATTTTTCCTTGCCTATGCTTACTATTGTCTATGTGTCTGATTATAGCCATCCTGGTGGATGTGAAATGGTAGTCCATTGTAATTTTGATTTACATTTTCCCAATGATTGTGTTGAACATTGTTTGATGTGCTTATTGGCCATTTGCATTATTTATTTATTTAATTTATTTTTTTGAGATAGGGACTTGTTCTGTTGCCCAAGCTGGAGTACAGTGGCTCAGTCACAGCCCACTGTAGCCTCGAATTCCTGAACTCAAGCCATCATCCTACCTCAGCCTCCCAAGTAGCAGGAACTACTGGCACCAGCCACCATGCCCAGCTAATTTTTTTTTCTTTTAGTAAAGATGAGGTCTCGCTATGTTGCTCAGGCTGGTCTCAAACTCCTGGTCTCAAGGGTTCATCCCTCCTCAGCGTCCCAAAGTACTGGGATTACAGGTGTGAGCCACTATGCCCTGCCCCATTTGTATATTTTCTTTGTAGAAATGCCTGTTCAAATCTTTTTAAATCGGATTATCTTTTTTTTTTGCCTTGCCTTTGTCAGGCTAGCATTGTTTTTCTATTGTAAGCTATCATTGTTCTTTATATATTTTGGACACTAGGCCACTGTCTAGTAGATAATGTACAAATATTTTCTCCCATTCTGTGAGTTGTCTCTTCTTGATGCTTATAAATTACAGGATTTGATTTTCCAAGTTCAAGCTAGTTTATATTTGTCAAATTTACTCATGCTATAATGTGTGGTTTGGTTTATCATATTTTGTGTGGGATTTTTACTTAGGTGCTAATGTGTTTTTCTCTCTTATTTTAAGGGTATCCATTTATCATATCACATAACAAGAGATCCAGATATGGATGGACTTAGAGGCCCTTTCTCTGAAGTTCTCTGGGCTCTTCCACTTTCCAGGAACACACTTTTTTTTTCCTTTTCTTTTTTTTCTTTCAGCTTCAGACTGTTTGTTGTCAAATAGAAGTACTATCACTCAAATCTACCCACGAACCACCCGGGCACAGCATGGCTGGCAAGCAGATCTCAAGGCTGAGCCAGTACAGCTTTCACGAGGCATTGATGATCAGGGTAACACCACTCAGTAGAGAGGCAGTAAAGGGTGGTGTCACCCATGCAGGCTTGCTGAGGTCACCAGCATCTTCAGCTTCTGTGAAGGGGCTGGCGGGCAGGCATGCTGCACCTCTGCAGGCTGCCCTGAGTTTGCCCAGGGTGGTAGTGGTGGGAAGTGCCAGCCAGCACAGAATGAGGGGAACCCAGGTAGCAATTAAGTGGGGATAAATAGCCATTACCAAGGAGGCCTGACAACTGCAGGAGACCGCAGTCTATTCACAAGCAACTGCTTATTTTCCCATTGATCCTTGGCGGGATAGGGCCTTGCCTTCTGCAGCGCCCCAAATAACAGGCTCGCAAAGCCCAGTGCTAAGAGGTGGCATCTGAGAAGAATCCGCTCAGGTCTTCCTGTCTGTTTCATCTTAAGGCCTGCCAGGAGAAGAGATAATTACGGGTCTGAGATTTTGTTCCATCATAGACAATGGAGGGATCAACACATGCCTCTCTGAAATCAGATTAAAAAATTTTTAAAAGGTTTCAGCTCAGGAAGATACCAGCATTTCCCACAGGTTTCAGTTGGATGAAAAAGGAGAGATTGAGAAAAAAGAAAGGAAGGAAGGGAGGGAGGGAGGAAGGAAAGGAAACTTGATGATTCTAAAAATAGAAATCATCAACATGGAGGGTGCTAAAGAGACTTTGCTTTCCTATTGTCCCATCCCCTCCCCCCAGAATATCTTTCCTTTGGCTTGTCACCCAACCCGAAAGGCACCCATTCAGGACTTATTCCATCTGGAGCCAAGGATCCCTAGTGAAGCCCAAGCTCTCTGGGGAGGTTTGCCTGGATGTTAGACCCTCTGCTGGACCTGCCTTTATCCTTCAAGGTCCCTATAAGGCATGGTTTGGGTCTCTTTAGGGAGGCGGTACAGTCTAGAGTTAAATGCATAGGGTTCAGAATTAATTTTCTACATTTGACTAGAGTCCTGTATTCACTAGTGTTGACCTTGCACAGACTACATGACCTTGAGCTTCAACTCCCCATGCCCTTATCTGAAAAATAAGGAGAGCAGTGCCTTTCCTCTAAGGCTAGTCCCTGGGATCTGATGACATAATACACGGAAAGGCACTTAGTTCATAGCAGAGACCTGTAAATGTTAGCTGGAATTTTCCTCCACCCCAATGAGCGGAGTAACCAGTCCAAGGATGAGGACTGAGCGTACAGAAGGGGTTGCAAACTCACATGGCTTCAGGGGTCCAGTGATGATGGAGACTAGTTAAGCAGGCAGGATGTCACTTTTTCTTTCTTTCTTTTTTTTTTTTTTGAGATGGACTCTCGCTCTGTCACCCAGGCTGGAGTGCAGTGGTGTGATTTCAGCTCACTGCAACCTCTCCCTCCTGGGTTCAAGCAATTCTCCTGCCTCAGCCTCCCGAGTAGCTGGGACTACAGGCATGCACCACCACACCCGGCTAATTTTTGTATTTTTAGTAGAGACAGGGTTTCGCCATGTTGGCGAGGGTGGTCTCGATCTCTTGACCTCGTCATCTGCCTGCCTCTGCCTCCCAAAGTGCTGGGATTACAGGAGTGAGCCACCAGACCCAGCCAGGGTGTCACTTTTTCAACAACAACAACACTTTTTACAGAAGTGTCATGTAATTTGTTTCCATTGTAAATGACTCCCTGTGAAATTAGAGGCATTTACCACTCCCCCCAAATCTAAGTCATAAATGTTTCTATTTCTTTGGTTTGGTTTTGTTTCTACAATAATAATGCATACTTTTACAATAATTTTTAAAAAAACAATGAAGATTTAGGCTTGCTTCCACAGCACATATACTGAAAATTAGAACAATACAGAGAAAATTAGCATGGCCTCTGCACCAGGATGACCTGCAAATTCCTGGAGTGTTCCATTAAAATAAATAAATAAATAAAGATTTGGGGTAATGAGAGAGAGACAGAAGGGGAAATTGGGATGAATAAAACCTAGCCTAAGCCAGAAAGGAAAAGTCCTTTCTTTTTCTTTTCTTTCCTTTTCTTTCCCTCCCTCCCTCCCTCCCTCTCTCTCTCCCTCTCTCTCTCTCTCTCTCTCTTTCTTTTGAGACAGGGTCTCGCTCTGTCACCCAGGCTTGAGTGCAGTGGCATGATCTCAGCTCAATGCAGCCTTGACCTCCTGGGCTTAGAAGATTCTCTCACCTCAGCCTCCTGAGTAGCTGGGACTACAGACTCAAGCCACAATGTCCAGGTAATTTTTGTGTTTTTTTGTAGAGACATAGTTTTGCCATGTTGCCCGGACTGGTCTCAAACTCCTGGGCTCAGGGGATCCATCTGCCTCAGCCTCCCAAAGTCCTGGAATTACAGGCATGAGCCACCATGCCCGGTCAGAAAAGTCCTTTCATATTAAATGATTTTTTTCAGCTTTATTGAGGCATAATTGAAAAATAAATATTGTATATATTTTAGGTGTACGATGTGATGTTTTTATGTATGTATACATTGTGAAATGATCACCATAATCAAGCTAATTAGCATATCCATCACTGCTCATATTTACTTTTTTTTGTTTTTGACAGGTTTTTTTTTTTTTTTTTGAGATGGAGTCTTGCTCTGTCGCCTAGGCTGGAGTGCAGTGGTGCCATCTCGGCTCACTGCAAGCCCCACCTTCCTGGGTTCACGCCATTCTCCTGTCTGAGCCTCCTGAGTAGCTGAGACTACAGGTGCCCACCACCACGCCCGGCTAATTTTTTGTATTTTTAGTAGAGACGGGGTTTCACCATGTTAGCCAGGATGGTCTCCATCTCCTGACCCCGTGATCCGCCCGCCTAGCCTCCCGAAGTGCTGGGATTACAGGCATAAGCCACCGCGCCCGGTCTGTTTTTGACAGTTTTAAGAGTGAAAGGAGTTGGCGGGGTACTGTGGCTCATGTTTGTAATTCCAGCACTTTGAGAGGCCGAGGCGGATGGATCACTTGAGCTTAGAAGTCAAGACCAGCCTGTCAACATATTGAGTATCCCTCTCTACAAAAAAACAAAAGCAAAAACAAAATTAGCTGGGCATTGTGGTATGTGTTTGTGGTCCCAGCTACTTGGGAAGCTGAGGTGGGAGGATCCCTTGAGCCCTGGAGGTCGAGGCTGCAGCTACTGCATTCCAGCCTGAGCAACAGAGTGAGACCCTGTCTCAAAAAAGAAAAGAGTGGAAGGAGTTCGCCGGGTGTGGTGGTTCACACCTGTAATCCCAGCACTTTGGGAGGCCGAGGTGGGCGGATCACGAGGTCAGGAGATCGAGACCATCCTGGCCAACATGGTGAAACCCGGTCTCTACTAAAAATACAAAAAAATTAGTCAGGCGTGGTGGCGGGTGCCTGTAGTTCCAGCTACTCTGGAGGCTGAGGCAGGAGAATCACTTGAACCTGGGAGGCGGAGGTTCCACCAGCCTGGGTGACAGAGCAAGACTCTGTCTCTTAATTAAAAAAAAAAAAAAAAAAGAGTGGAAGGAGTCAAGTGACCTGAGTCTGGCCACAATGGCTATCCCTAGGTCTGAGTGGGCTGTGAGGAGCTTCAGCAGGGATGGCTCACACAGAAGCTGTGGCTCTGGACCTGACAAAGTTCCAATCCGTAGAACGAGGACTCAGAGAGACCGTGAGGTGGTGCCAGGTTAGATGTGGAATCACAAAAACCAGATCCCAGTACTAGCCTCTGAACTTGACTAGCTCTGGGTTCTTGAGAAATTCTCTGAACTTTTTTGAATCTCACTTTCTTTGTCCCCAGGATGAGGATACAAGCAGATACCTCGTGGGGTGGTTGGGAATATTAAAGGGATTATATGTGTGAAAATCATTTGTAGTTTGTTAAACTCTGTGTAAGTGTACATTACAAAAGAGCTGAATTTGTATCTGAATGTCTAGTCCTTACTTCCTCACTTGCCAATCTGAGCATCAGTTATCTCCTATATAAAAGGGATCTAGAAACCTTCCTCCTCTACCTTAGCAGGTTGTTTGGGGGTGATGTCCAGTCTACTCAGTGTACTTGGAAGTGCATTGGTTGTGGAACAGGTAAAATGTAACAAGAATAAATGACTTTTATTTGTATTATTTCCATCAGAATTGCTGCACTGTCTCGCACAATGCCTTGCCCCAACAGCTATTTGGTGAATTTAAATGATTCTGATTAATTTCATCCTATCACTCTCTGGTAAGCAACTATAGTGGTTTCTTATTGGCTGCAGGATACAACACAAGCTCCTCTTTCAATCTTCACACCTCTTTCTAATCTGGTCCCACCCATGTAAAAATTAATAAATAAAACTTGAAGCCCAGGTGCAGTGGCTCACGCCTGTAATCCCAGCACTTTGGGAGGCCGAGGCAGGTGGATCACCTGAGGTCAGGAGTTCGAGACCAGCCTGACCAACATGGTGACACCCTGTCTCTACTAAAAAATACAAAAATCAGCCAGGTGTGGTGGCACATGCCTGTAATCCCGGCTAATTGGGAGGCTGAGGCAGGACAATTGCTTGAACCCAGGAGGCAGAGGCTGCAGGGAGCCGATATCACGCCATTGCACTCCAGCCTGGGCAACAGAGCAAGACTCCGTCTCAAAACAAACAAACAAACAAAAAACAACCAACCAAACAAACAAAAAAAACCTTGATTGAGGTTTAGTTATGTACAGGACAGGGACCCGTTTTGGTAGTCAGTTGGCTATGTTTTGGTACATATAAAGCCATTTACCCACCACCTGGTCAAGATTTAGAACACTTTCTTCACCTCACAGAGCTCCCTCCTGCCCCTTTGTGGTGACTGCTCACCCAGCTCATGGCAGATCTTATTTCTGTCACCACAGATCAGTTTTGCTTGCTATAGAACTTTATATAAATGAAATACACAGTGTAGTCTTTTTGTCTGGCTTCTTTCACTCAGCATGATAATTGTGAGATTCATCTGTGTTATTGCATGTATCAATAATTCATTGTTTTTTTTTCTTGCTGAGTAATATTCTACTGTGTACATGTACGTCAGATTCTTTAGCCCCCCACTGATGGACATTTGATTGATTTCCAGTTTTCGGCTATTAATGAATAAATCTACTGTTTTAGTCTGTTTTTGCTGCTATAATATTAGAATGCTAGACTTGGTAACTTATAAAGAATAGAAGTTTATTTCTCAGGGTTCTGGAGGCTGGAAAGTCCATGATCAAGGCATTAGCATCTGGTGAGAGCTGCTCTCTGCTTCCAAGATGGAGCCTTGAACACTGCATCTTTCAGGGGAGAGGAACACCGTGTCCTCACATGGTGGAAAGCGGAAAGAAGAAAACGGGTCCAATTTCCTCCATCAAGCCCATTTATAACAGCATTAATCTACTCATGAAAGCAGAGCTCTCCTGATCTAATCACCTCCCCAAAGGCCCTACCTCTCAACACTGTTGCATTAGGGATTAAGTTTCCAAAACATGGCCAGGCATGGTGGCTCATGCCTGTAACCCCAGCACTTTGGGGGGCCTAGGCGGGAGGATGGCTTGAGCCCAGGAGCTCAAGATCAGCCCAGGCAATATAGTGAGAACCTATCTTTACAAAAATTAAACAACTAGCCAGGCATAGTGGTGTGCACTTGTGGTCTCAGCTACTCAGGAGCCTGAGGCAGGAAGATTGCTTGAGCCCCAGAGGTGAAGGCTACACTGAGCCATGATTGCACCACTGCACTCCAGCCTGGGCAACAGAGTGAGACCCTGTCTTTAAAAAATAATAATAAAATAAAATAAGTTTCCAATACATGAATTTTGGAGGGCCGCATTCAGAACATGGCAGCTACTATTATATAAACATTTATATGGAAGTGATTTTGTGGACATCTGCTGCTACCTAGAAGTGGAATTTGCTGGATCATAATATAGGTGTTTTGGTCTTTTTTTTTTTTTTTTTTTTGAGACGGAATCTCTCTCTGTTGCCCAGGCTGGAGTGCAGTAGTGCAATCTCAGCCTACTGCAACCTCTACCTCCCAGGTTCGAGCAATTCTCTTTGAGCAATTTTCTGCCTCAGCCTCCTGAGTAGCTGGGATTACAGGCGCCTGCTACCATTCCCGGCTAATTTTTGTATTTTTAGTAGAGACAGGGTTTCACCATTTTGGCCAGGCTGGTCTTGAACTCTTGACCTCGTGATCCACCCACCTTGGTCTCCCAAAGTCCTGGGATTCCAGGTGTGAGCCACAGCACCCAGCCGTGTCATTTTTATACGAAACTTACAATGGTGTTCAAAGGTGGTTGTACCATTTTACCCTCCCATGATCTGTGTATGAAGTTCTCATTGTTCCACATCCTTGTCAACTCTTGTAATTATCAGTCTTGTAACACTTAGCCATTATTGTGGTTTTCATATGCATTTCCTTGATGACTCATGATGTTGAACATAACTTCATGTGTTTATGGGCCATTTGCATATCTTTTTTGGTGGTTTCTGGTCAAAATTTTGACCATTTAAAAATTGGGTTGGGGGCTGGGCATGGTGGCACACGCTTGTAATCCCAGCACTTTGGGAGGGATTATTGAGACATTCTCTGAACCTTTTTGAATCTCACTTTCTTTGTCTCCAGGATGAGAATACAAGCAGATACCTCACGGAATGGTTGGGAATATTAAAGGGATTATATGCGTGGAAATCACACATATAATTTCCGCACAAGCTCAAGTGATCCTCTGGCCTCCACTGCTACTTGGGAGGCTGAGGTGGGAGGATCCCTTGAGCCCTGGAGGTCGAGGCTACATACAGCTACTGCACTGCAGCCTGAGCTGATCACTTGCAAGGTGAGCAGATCACTTGAGCTCAGGAGTTCCAAAACAGCCTGGGCAACATAGCAACACCTCATTTCAAAAAAAAAAGAAGGGTTGGTTTTCTTATTATTAATTTGTAAGAATTATTATTATGAATTAATTTACTTATTTATTTTTGCGACAGAGTTTTGCTCTTGTCACCCAAGCTGGAGTGTAACGGCGCGGTCTTTGCTCACTGCAACCTCTGCCTCCCAGGTTTAAGCAACTCACCTGCCTCAGCCTCCCAAGTACCTGGGATTACAGATGCCCACCACCACACCCGGCTAATTTTTGTATTTTTAGTAGAGACAGAGTTTCACCATGTTGGTCAGGCTGGTCTCAAAATCCTGACCTCAGGTGATCTTCCCGCCTCAGCCTCCCAAAGTGCTGGAATTACAGACGTGGGCCACGCGCCCAGCCTGAACTATTTCTTATTGGGATTAAAGACATTTGCCACATATGCACGTTGTGAATATTTTCTCCCAGTCTGTGGCTTGCCCTTTTAGTATCTCTGGAGAATAGAAGTATCTATAAAGTCAAACTTATTTATTTCTTCTTTAACATTTTTTGTGCCCTGTTCAAGAAATCTTTGATAACTTCAAGATTGCTTTTTGTTGTGTTTTGTTTCTGGAAGCTTTCCGGTTTTGGTTTTTATGTTTTGTCTGTGATTAATTTCAAATTAATTTTACATGTGGAGTGAGATTGGGTTGGGATTAAATTTTTTTCCTTAAAAGATACACAGTTGCAGCACTGCTTTTTAGAAATAACTTCCTTGGCCAGGCCCAGTGGCTCATGCCTGTAATCCCAGCACTTTAGGAGGCTGAGGTGGGTGGATCTTCTGAGGTCAGGAGTTCGAAACCAGCCTGGCCAACATGGTGAAACTCCATCTCTACTAATCATACAAAAATTAGCCGGGTGTGGTAGCAGGCGCCTGTAATCCCAGCTACTTGGGAGGTTGAGGCAGGAGAATCACTTGAACCTGGGAGGCGGAGGCTGCAGTGAGCCAAGATCATGCCACTGCACTCACTCAAGCCTGGGTGGCAAAGCGAGACTTTGTCTCAAAAAATAATAATAACAATTCAACATATTTAATAGATATGAAGCTATTTGGATTTTAAAGTTTTTCCTTGGGTTAGTTTTGATACGTTACTTTTTTCTTTTAATTTTTATAATTTTTATTCTTTTAATTCTAATCTTATGACAGATAAGATAAATTATGTTTTTAAAGGAACCCATCCATTTTATCTAGGTTGTTGAATATATTGGCATGAAGTTGTTTATAAGATTCTCTTATTATTTGTTTATATATATAAGATCTATAGTAAATAAAAAGAACACTCCTGTGCTGAATAGGAGTTGGCAGAAAATCTCTAAGAATCTTTCTAATGGGAGACTTCAGGATTGATAACCTGTCATGCCTTCTCTGCAGTCTTCTGCTTCTAGATTTTCTTAGTTCTTCAGCTATTGATCAAAAATAGGAATTGTGTTCTCACCAGTAACATCCTTTCCTCTTTACTTCATCTTCCTTTCTCTCTCTCCCTTTTAGAGGAGTTGCTCTAATCTTTTGCTCTATTGCAAATGAACCTAAAATGGCAATTTAAATTTGCAATGGTAATTTGAATGCAGTGGTTTCCTTAGCAACAAAAACTTATTTGTGGTTCAGACTTTGGAATTTAAAAAAATCTCAGAGGTCTAATTAGTACTTTTCCTGAGCAAGCCATTTACAACCAATATTTAAAAAACCCAACATAATTTTAAAATAGTGAATTAAGATTATTTTATCACAGCAGGTACATGGGGCATTGGATTCCCCAACCCTCTTCCCACAAACTTCCTGGAACTAAAACTTAACAAAAATTCATAAGGACACAGTGCCAGCTTCTACTATCCAGCAAGTGCAGCATGGATGAGACACTGACCACAAAAAAAGACAGCCATTCTTGCCAAATCCCTGACCATTTTAATCCAGTAACAGGCATAGCTTAGTATTAGAAATATTTCATTCCCGGGTGGCACAGGCATATGGGATCAAATCCTCCTCCCAAACTACCTGCTATCTCATACCTCCAACACAGACACACACACACACACACACACACACACACACACACACACACACACACAACACACACACACACACACACACACACACACACACACACACACACACAGCAGTGTTCTGCACTGTTTCTTCTCCAAATTATCAAATTATCCAGTGGTCAAAAGGTATTTGGTCCCATCCAGTCTCTCTCAGTTTGTGGTACGACTAATTTGTTAATGGGGCTCCAGAAGGAAAGTGCCTAATGTTTCTTCTAATTGGACATGACTGCTTCAAAATGACTGCGGCTGCCAGCCAGTTCTCACTGTCCCCGAGGCTGGATAATAAGCTTCTGCCATCGGGCCCTGGGTCCTGACCAGGACCATCTGCGGTAATGAACTTGGAAGGCTCATTGTAGATTGCAAAAAAGGAAAAGAGAGAGAAAAGCACAGTCCAGCTCTTGTCAGGAGGCTCAATTATGGCTTCTGTCAGCTTAACAAAAGAAATTCAGAAAAGCTAGGATTGGAAGGGGTGGGAGGGAGCAGGCAAAGAAGGACGGGTGATGGGGGAGACCCATGATGGCAGAACCAGACTGAAATTCCTCCAGGACCAAGGTTTCTGGAAGGAGAAGCTCAGAGGTCACCACAATAGGGATTCAGTTCCCAGAGTCCAAACGTGAGGCTCTGCAGCCATGGGCACCAGGGGTCAGGGTTCACTGCGTGTCACTGATCTGAGGGTACAAGCTTCTCCCTACTCGCTGCAAATCCCCATCACCCACACTGCAGAGGGATGGGGCCTACATGCACATTATAGGCTGATTATTATTATCATCATTGTTGATTGTTTTCTAAGACGGGATCTTGGAGCATTAAGATTTTTTTAAAGTCCTTTTATTGTGAAATGATACATATACAGAAAAGTGCCCAACACGTAAATCTATGGCTTAAGGTATTATTTAAAAGGAAACACTTGTAATCAGCACTCAGACAAAGAAATAAAACTTTGTCAGAAGCTTCATCCTGCCCCTTCCTGATTGTAACACCTTCCATCACTCCAAAAAAGAAGTCACTCCCCTGAGTTTTATGCTGATAAGTTCATTGTTTTATTTATAGTTTTATCACCTGAGTAGACAGCCCTGAACATTTTAGTTTAGATTTGAGTGTTTTAAGCTTTATCTAACTGGGAACTAATAAAGTATATATTGGTCTGGCTTCTTTTGTTCAACATTGTGAGATTCATCTAGGTTGTTGCATATGGTCATAGTTGGTTAATCATGATAGTGGGTTTATAGTTGGAGTATTATGTCATATAAATATAGCACAACTTATGTGGTTAATTGCTGAATGGTGTTTGGGCTATCAAATATTTTTTGTCCAAGAACAATGCTTTTAGGGATATTCTTGTCCATTGGTACACATATCTCCAGAGAATACAGCTAGAAGAGAAACTGCTGAGTGATAAGCATCCCAGAGAGATTTGACAAGACTAATTCTTGAGTCACTGTAAACAGCTAGAGAAGAGACTTCTCATCAGAAATTTATCTGTTAGACCAGGTGAGGTGTTTGTAATCCCAGCACTTTGCGGGGCTGAGGTGGGAGGATTGCTTGAGCCCAAGAGTTTGAGACCAGCCTGGGCAACATAGCGAGATTTTGTTTCTACTAAAATAAAATAAAATTAGCTAGGCATGGTGGTGAGCGTCTATAGTCCAAATTATCTGGGAGGCTGAGGTGGGGAGATCACTTGAGCCCAGGAGGTTGAGGCTGCAGTCAGCCACTGTGAATGTGCCACTGTACTCCAGCCTAGGTGACAGTGAGCAGTGAGACTCTGTCTCAAAAAAAAGAATTTTTTCTTCTGCCTTGTGTGATTACCAGCCTCCAAGATGGCCTTGAATGATCCCCAGATTCTGATATTCATGTCGTTCTGTAGTTCCCCTCCACACTGTATAAAAGGTGGGTATGGTCAACTGAATAGGGTAGAAGTGATGGTCTGTGACTTCCAAGGCTAAGTCATAAAAGACATTGTGACTTCTACCTTGCTATCTTGGATCACTCCTTCTGGGGGAAGCTTGCTGCCATGTCATGAGGATACTCAAGCGGTCCTATGGAGAGGCCCAATTGGCAAGGAGCTGAGGCCTGTAGTCAGTGTAGATGAAGCATCTGATTCTCCAGCCCAAGTCAAGCCTTCAGATGACTGCAGCCCTGGCTGTATCTTGACTTCAGCCTCATGAGAAACTCTAAGCCAGAATTACCCAGCTAAGCAACCCTTGGATTCCTGACTCTTACAAACTGTGTGAGATAATACATGTTTGTTGTTTTAAGCTACTAAGTTTTGGGTTAATTTGTTATGCAGCAATAGACACCTTGGTTTATTTAGACTGGCAGCGGTCGGAAAACAAAGCATTCCCAAATATCAGCTGTTCAGAAACAACCTATAGTGTGTATTTATCTTCTCCTCCTACTTGGCTTAGAAATTAAAATAATAGTCACCATCAGGTTGAGTTTTCATTCTTTTTCTCTCTTCCTTTTTGTCTTCCCTTCTTTCTTTCCATCCTTTCTCAAGTGCTCCTCTTCGACCTAAAATTCGAGTGATAAGAATTCCTCTCCCCTCCCCTCATATTTCCTCCTTTCCTTTTCCTTCCTTTCCCTTCACATTTCCTCTCCACCTTCTTCTCCTCTCCTCTGCTCTTGCCTGCCCCATCCCATTCCCTTCTCTCTTCTCCCATCTGCTCCCCTTTGTTCTTCTCCTCTCTTCTTTATTCTCCTGATTCATTTATTCTTCCACTTCTATTTTCTCATCTCCCAGCCCCTGCCACTCTCCCCATTTCCCTTTCTTGCCCCAGGGAAGAAAAACAAGCTTTGCCTTGGCTGGGAACCCCGGCAAGAAGAAATGAACCATTTCTAACTGTAGGATCTGGATGATGTCCTTGCTAAACCTCATGTTGAATTGTAATCCCCAAAATTGGAGGTGGGACCTGGTGGGAGGTGACTGGACCATGGGGACAATTTCTCATGAATGGTTTAGTGCCATCCCTTTGGTGCTGTCCTAGAGATAGTGAGTTCTCTTGAGATCTGGTTGTTTAAAAGTGTGCAGAGCTTCCCCCTCCACCACTTGCTCCTGCTGTTACCATGTGAGACACTCACTCCCCACTTCACCTTCAGCCAATAAGTACTTATTAGGTTGGTAAAAAAGTAATACTTTTACTTGTCATTAAAAGTAATGGCAAAAACAGCAATTACTTTTGCACCAACATAATACTGCGAGAAGTAAGCTTCCTAAGGCCCTCACCAGAAATGAATGCTGGCACCAGGCTTCTTGTACTGCCTGCAGACCATGAGCCAATTAAACTTCTTTTCATTACAAATTACCTAGCCTCAGGTATTTCCTTGTAACAGTGCAAGAATGGCCTAACACACTAACTGTGATGACATCCATGCACATGGTGGCCCCGCCTGTGCCATCTAACCAACAGCTTTATGTCAAAAGATGTGATCCTGTTCTGGAAGATAAGTGTTGTTTTTTTTTGTTTGTTTGTTTGTTTGTTTGTTTGTTTTTTGAGACAGAGTCTTGCTCTGTCACCCAGGCTGGAGTGCAGTGGCACGATCCCCAGCTCACTGCAACCTCTGCCTCCCGGGCTCAAGCAATTCCCCTGCCTCAGCCTCCTTCAGCCTCCCGAGTAGCTGGGATTACAGGTGCCCACCACCACGCCCAGCTAATTTTTTGTATTTTTAGTAGAGATGAGGCCTCACCATGTTGACCAGGCTGGTCTCAAATTCCTGGCCTCAAGTGATCCATCCGCCTCAGCCTCCAAAGGTGCTGGGTTTACAGGCATAAGCCACCGTGCCTAGCCATGGACAATAAGCATCTAACTGACAATTCCAGCACCAAGGCAATGGGTCACATCTTACTTGCTCAGCTCAAGGCAGGTGCCAGGGAGGTTGCTTTAAACTTTTGGTATCTCTTTGGAAGGTTATATTTCCCTAGCATGACACCAATTCGCAGATAGCTCCTTGCCTTCAAATTTACCTCAAATTTATATTAGTACATAAACACACAGTTACTGTAAAGTGCTCACACAAAATAGAAATAAGTAGAGGAAAAGAAAAATGTTCTTTCTCCTGTTCTTCCACTCCTGCTTGGTGTGAGGCTTTCTGGAACTTTTTCTATATCCACACAGGCTGGTGGCTTTGTGGTATTTACATGAATGGGACTACACACTCTATATGTGCTGTGATTTTCTTCTTTTACATGCAATATTCAGTACCGTGGACCTCTACCCATGCCAGGACTTACTGATCTATTTCACTCTTCTTGATGGCTGCATATGTACACCATTTTACCATTCCTTTCTTGAAGGGCATTTAAATTCTTAACAATTTTTTTCTCTTAAAAAATGGCCAGGCTGGGCGCGGTGGTTCATGCCTATAATCTCAGCACTTTGGGAGGTAGAGGTAGGAGGACTGCTTGAGCCTAGGAATTCAAGACAAGCCTGGGCACCATAGTGAAACCCCTTATCTATTAAAAAAAGAAAAAAAAAAGGCCGATGTGGTGGCTTTCACCTGTAATCCCAGCACTTTGGGAGGCCAAGGCAGGAGAATCGCTTGAGCCCAGGAGTCCAAGATCAGCCTGAGCAACACGGTGACACCCCTCATCTCTACAAAAAAATTTAAAAATTAGCTCAGCGTGGTGGCACATGCCTGTAGTCCCAACTACACAGGAGGCTGAGGCGGGAGGATTGCTTGAGACTGGGGAAATCAAGGCTGCAACGAGTCATGATTGTGTCACTGCACTTCAGCCTGTGCAACAGAGCAAGACCCTGTCTCAAACAAACAAACAAAAAAATGCTGAGCTGGGTGTGGTGACTCATGTCTGTGATCCCAGTGCTTTGGGAAGCCAAGGCAGGAGGATTTCTTGAGTCCAGGTGTTCAAGATCAGCCTGGGCAACATACTTAGACATACTTAGACCCATCTCTATAAAAAATAAAAATGAATAAAAAATTAGTGAGAAGTGGTGGCATGCCTATAGCTCCAACTCCCAGGGAGGCTAAGGTGGAAGGATCTCTTGAGTTCAAGAGTTCAAGGCTGCAGTGAGCTATGACTGCACCACTGCACTCCAGCCTGGGTGACACGCCAGACTCTGTGTAAAAACAAAAATAAAAAATGTTGCAATAATCATCCTTTTAATGTTATGGGCTACTATATGAATATTTCTTCATATGGGCTCATAGATATATACCTTACATCTTGACAGTTACTGTCAAATTGCAACAAACCCAAAGAGAAAGAGGCAGCCAATCACTGAAGGAGTCTGGAAAACACTTTAGGCTAAAGGACCTTGAAGGTGAAGGCAGAGGAGAGGGGCACAAGAGAGCTAGACCTGTACCAGAGGCTGAAGGACAGTGGAGTGACTGAGTTTAGTGAGAAAGGAGAAGAGGAAAGTGAACTTAACTGAGTTTAGTAAGATAAGGTTGGCCCAGTCAAGGAGGGAAATTGGGAGATTGCATTCTGTTGTCCGCAGTATTTGGCACCATTGAGAGGTATTAAACAAGAGTGGCCCTGAAGGGCTGTGATACCTAGTGCCTTCAGGCACTCACCTGGAGGTCAAAGTCAGCCTTCAGCCTTAGGTCACTCATAGACAAAAATACAGGAGGCTACATGGACTGTTCTGGATATAACCTGAATGATTCAAGGTCTAATACAGTCAGATCTCTGTTTCCATGGGTTCTGCATTGGTGGATTCAACCAACTGCAGATTGGAAATATTTGGATCAACACTGACACTGGAGAAAGAAAAAAGAAAAAAAATTGGAGAAAAAAATTGCATCTGTCCGTGTGTGGTGGCTCACGCATGTAACTGCAGCACTTTGGGAGATGGAGTCGAGAGGACCGCTTGAGCTCACGAGAGTTGAAGACCAGCCTGGGTAACATGACAAAACCCATCTCTACAAAAAAATACAAAAATTAGCTGGGCGTGGTAGTGTGCACCTATAGTCCCAGCTACCAGCTACTCAGGAGGCTGAGGTGGGAGGATGGCTTGAGCCTGGGATGTGGAGGTTGCAGTGAGCTGAGATTGCGCCACTGCACTCCAGCCTGGGCGATAGAGCCAGATCTGTCTCAAAAAAAGAAAAAAAGTCTGTACTGAACATGCACAGACTTTTTTCCTGTCATTATTCCCTAAACAATACAGTACAAGAATGGTTTACATAGCATTTACATTGTATTAGGTAATATAAATAATCTAAAGATGATTTAGAGTATACAGGAGGATGTGTGTAGGTTATATGCAAAATACTATGCCATTTTATATAAGAGATTTGAGCATCCACAGATTTTGGTATTTGAGGGAGTTCCTGGAGCCAGTCCCTCTTGGATACCAAGGGACAAATATACTTTTCAATTAAGTGGCTTAGATGATGGCAGTAAAAGTTCATTTTAGTCATGGAGGTATAAATCCTTTCATGTTTACAGGCAGCTCAGAGCTCCAACCAGGCTGAGAGGGTCTTGGGCTTTAGGATGATGGGAAGGGAGTTTGGGGAAGGGTAGGAGAGATGGAGGCAGGGACGGGTCCACTGTCAAACCAGAAAGAAAGAGGGCCTAAGGTTGATGGGGTGGATCAAGTGGCTCATTGTGGTAGGAAATCTTGAAAAAAAGAATTTAAAAAATCAGTAAATATTTCAAGGCAGATGTTAGGGGAGAGGAGTTCCCAAGATTCTATGCTTTCCTGAAGATAGGCCATCTAGAGGAATGGCTTCCAACATTTTTGGCTCATGTACCCTGTGATAGAATTTTTTAAAACTATATACTATTTCATATAATAGACATTACAATTTTTTAATTTGTTTAGTTTGAAAAATGTGATTTTGAATACATAAACACATATGCATACATACATAATTTTAAAATATGATTGTTTCCCCAATTTGTATTTATCCAATGTAATCTAAATTCCACAATGACTTTTGTATTTATCAGCCACTGACAAATACATAAACAATTTTGTAAAATTGGAAATTTTATATTTCTTTTTTTCTCCCAGAATCTTATCCTAATATAATTTTGCTTGAAAGTCTTTTATTGACCAGACATATGGCTCATGCCTGTCATCCCAGGACTTTGGGTGGCCAAGATGGGAGGATCCCTTGAGCCCAGGAGTTCCAGACCAGCCTGAGCAACATAGTGAGATCCTGTCTCTATGAAACAGTTTAAAAATTAGCTTGATGTGGTGGTGCACACACCTGTAGTCCCAACTACTCTGAGGGCTGAGGTGGGAGGGTCACTTGAGCCCTGGAGGTTGAGGCTGTAGTGAGCTATGACCATGCCACTGTACTCCAGCCTGTGTGACAGAGCGAGACTCTGTGTCAAAAAAAAAAAAAAAAAGAAGTTTATTATAAAATGAAGGCTTGAGGTCATCATGGCTTCGACCAGACAGGTGGCAATTTTGGATACTACCTCTTTGTTGGAGGGGATAGAACTCAGGGAGACAACCGTACCAATTATACAATGCTGAAACATGATGGAGTGGGATTCTCAGTAGCCCTTGCGTGGGTTGTGAGGATTAAAGCAAATCAACATATGAAAAGCAAAAAAAAAAAAAAAATCAAAGAAATAGAAACCATTCAATGAAGAAAATAATGTGTTACCAAGTTATTAGTGTTATTCCCTCTCTCAGTTCCTGAGAAATAGATCAAAAAGGCTTTTACAAAGTTAACAAATAATTTTTAATTATATCTGTTACTCTTTCTCTTAGAGACACCTTGTTGATGAAACCAGGTTAAAAGCTATTTTCAAATGGGTAATGGTGCATTTTATAATTTTTCCTGACATCTGTGAACAAAGTTCCAAATATACATGCCACGTTTTATTTTATTTTAATTAATTAATTACCTTAAAAAGAAAATAGAGATGACATATTGCTATGTTGTCCAGGCCAGTCTTGAACTCCTGGCTTCAAGTGATCCTCCACCTAGGCTTCCCAAAGTGCTGGTATTAAAAGTGTGAGCTACAGTGCCCAACCCACATTTTATTTTTAAAGATAATTTTGGAATATCTTCAATGAGCATGATATACAAACATGTATAACAGACACCTGAGAATTGAAGTTTGGTAAACTCATTTTATAATGGAACATGATTATGTTTAATAATAAAATATTTACAAATAAACGGATACAATGTCTAGGTTTTATTTCAAAATAATGAGAGTAAAGAAGTAGGTGACAGTATAGATGAAAGAGACTGTCCATTACTTGAAATTTGTTGAAGCTGGATGTTGTATACATGAGATTTCATTACACCATTCCTTCCAACTGAGCATATTTACAATTTTCCAAAATAAACAGTTAGAGGTCAGGCGTGGTGGCTCACACATGTAATCCCAACACTTTGGGAGGCCAAGGCGGGAGGATCACTTGAGCTCAGGAGTTTGAGACTAGCCTGGGCAATATAGCGAGCCCTCATCTATACTAAAAATTAAAAAAAAAAAAAAAAATCAGCCAGCTGTGACAGTCTGTGCCTGTGGTCCTAGCTACTCCAGAGACTGAGGCAGGAGGATCACGTCGGCCTGGGAGTTCAAGGCTGCAGTGAGCTATGATCATGCCAGCCTGGGTTACAAAGTGAGACACTGTCTCTAAATAAATAAATAAATATTAAAAATACAGAAATAAAAAGTTAGAAAAAAGATACAAAAAAACCCAAGTTATGCTTAAAAATCATGGTTAAAGTCCGGGTGCAGTGGCTCACGCCTGTAATCACAGCGCTTTGGGAGACCAAGGCAGCTGTATCACTTGAGGTCAGGAGTTCAAGACTAACATGGTAAAATCCTGTCTCTGCTAAAAATACAAAAATTAGCCAGGGGTGGTGGCATGTGCCTGTAGTCCCAGCTGCTCAGAAGGCTGAGGCGGGAGCTTGAACCTTGGGAGGCAGAGTTTGCAGTGAGCCAATATTGTGCCACTGCACTCCAGCCTGGGCAACAGAGCGAGACTCTGTCTCAAAAAAAATAATAAAATAAAATCATGGTTAGGACAGAATTAATAAGCATGTCAACAGTTTAAAAGGATGAATTAATCTTAATAAACTAAAACTCATTTTTAAAACTTCTGGTCATTATATCTTAGATTGCATTTAAAGGAATGGAAGAGGCCAGGTGTAATGGCTCATGCCTATAATCCCGGCACTTTGGGAGGCCAGGGTGGGTGGATTGTTTGAGCCCAGGAGTTTGAGACCAGCCTGGGCAACATGGTGGAAGCCCCCTCTCTACAAAATATACAAAAAATTGGCCAGGCATGGTGGTGCGTGCCTGCAGTCCCACCTACTTGGGAGGCAAGCTGGTGAGATCACTTGAACCTAAAAGTTTAAGGCTGTAGTGAGCCAAGAATCGCTTGAACCGGGAGGCAGAGGTTGCTGTGAGCAGAGATCACACCACTGCACTCCAGCCTGGGTGATAAAGCAAGACCCTGTCTCTAGAAAGAATATTTAAAAATACATAAAAAAGAATAGAAGAAAAAATGAAAAGAGCAAACAAAAGGCATTGGTTAATAAAGCTTATAAAAGTTATATAGTATCTGCTTCAGCAGCACATATAGTAAAATTAGAATGATGCCAAGAATATTAGCATGGCCCCTGTGCAAGGATTTTTTTGTTTTGTTTTTTGAGGCGTAGTTTCGCTCTTGTTGCCCAGACTGGAGTGCAATGGCACCATCTCGACTCACCGTAACCTCTGCCTCCCGGGTTCAAGAGATTCTCCTGCCTCAGCCTCTCGAGTAGCTGGGATTACAGGCATGCGCCATCACGCCCAGCTAATATTGTATTTTTAGTAGAGACGGGTTTCTCCATGTTGGTCAGGCTGGTCTCAAACTCCCAACCTCAGGTGATCTGCCTGCCTCAGCCTCCCAAAGTGCTGGGATTATGGGCGTGAGCCACTGTGCCTGGCCAAGGATATTTTTAAAATAAATTTTAAAAATTTAAAAGTTATACTCATAATGGTTATTGAGAGCATTATTTACAGTCAAACCCACCATGTAAGGCAGAGGTTCAAAGGTAGTATTTCACTCTCCTGCTCAGACCCATCAAAATCTTCCCAAGGCCCCTTAAGATAGTCCAAACCCCATGATAGACTTTTATCATGACTGGTTTTTGCCCATTTTCTCCAGCCCACCTTTCACCAAGCACCACCCCATCCCACACTCTGCTTTCCAGCCATTAAAACTTTTTCTGACATTTCCACTCAACTACACATTTGGGTATTGGAACATTTGGAAGAATTCACTTGTAAATCCACTTGGGTTTATTGTATTCTTTGTGCAAAGATTCTCAAATAGTCATTCAATTTCTTTCTTTCTTTTTTTTTTTGTTTTGAGGTGGAGTCTGGCTCTGTCACTCAGGCTGCAGTGCAGTGGCGCAATTTCAGCCCACTGCAAGCTCCGCATCCTGGGTTCACACCATTCTCCTGCCTCAGCCTCCCGAGTAGCTGGGACTACAGGCACATGCCACCACGCCTGGCTAATTTTTTTGTATTTTTAGTAGAGATGGGGTTTCAGTGTGTTAGCCAGGATGGTCTTGATCTCCTGACCTCGTGATCTGCCCACCTCGGTCTCCCAAAGTGCTGGGATTACAGGCTTGAGCCACCGCGCCCGGCCCCTCATTCAATTTCTTTAGTCGTTACAGAATCTCCATGTTTTGTCTTTATTCTCAAGTATTTATTTATTTTTCTTTTTCAATCCCAACTAATGTGTAGCATCAAGTAAGTTTTTTTTTAACTTGAGGTAAAATTCACATAATATAAAATTAACCATTTTAAAGTGTATGATTCAGTGGCAATTTAGTATATTCATAATGTTGTACAACCACCACCTCTATCTAGTTCCAAAATATTTTAATTACCCGCAAAGGAGATTTCATTCCCATTAGCAGTCACTCTCTATCTTCCCCTCTGCTCAGGCCCTGGTAAACCACTAATCTGCTGTCTGACTTTATGGATTTGCCTATTCTGGATATTTCATATAAATGGAATCATGTAATATGTGACCTTTTGTGTCTGGCTTCCTTCATTTAGCATGTTTTAGAGGTTCATCTGCATTGTAGCATGTATAAATTCTTCCTTTTTTTTTTTTTTTTCTTCTTTGAGACAGGGTCTCACTTTGTAGCCCAGGCTGGAGTGCAGTGGCATGATCACAGCTCATTGCAGCCTCCATCTCCTGGGCTCAAGTGATCCTCCCACCTCAGCCTCCCAAGTAGCTGGGACCAGGAGCATGTGCCACCACACCCAGCTAATTAATTTGTTTTTTTTTTTTTTTTTTTTTAGAAACTGGTTCTCCCTATGTTTCCCAGCCTGGTTGCAAACTGCTGGGCTCAAGTGATCCTTCCACCTCAGCCTCCCAAAGTGTTAGGATTACAAGTGTGAACCACCATGCCTGGCCCTTCATTCCTTTTTAAAAATTGTGATAAAATATACAGAACATTGGCCGGGCATGGTGTCTCATGCCTGTCATCCCAGCACTTTTGGACGCCAAGGTGGGTGGATTATCTGAGATCATGAGTTTGAGGCCAGCCTGGCCAACATGGCGAAACCCGTCTGTACTAAAAATACAAAAAAAATTAGCTGGGAGTGGTGGCAGGTGCCTCTAGTCCCCGCTACTCAGGAGGCTGAGGAAGGAGAATGGCGTAAACCCTGGAGGTGGATATTGCAGTGAGCCGAGATCGTGCCACTGCACTGCAGCCTGGGCGACAGAGCGAGACTCTGTCTAAAAAAACAAAAACCAACAAAAAAACCTTCCCAGCAGCCTTTGCGTGAACAAAATGGCAACCCCCATATCCCAGGGGTTGTCTCTTTTATTAAGGGTTTTGGGCTGGTGATCTCGGCAGCCAGTTCTGGTGACTCAGTCTGCAGCTATAGTTCCAGTAAGAACTAAAAAACGTTTCATACCTCCTATTTATCAACCTAAATACAAAACACAAAAGGAGTTTATGGAACATGCCTGGAAAGCAGGACTGGTTATTCCTCCAGAACATCTGGATCGTCCCATACATCTGGCCTGTACAGCTGGTATCTTTGATGCCTATGTTCCTCCTGAGGGTGATGCTCACATGCCATCTCTTTCAAAGGAAGGACTGAAACAGAGAACTGAACAAATGAAGAAGAATGTGGCATACAATTGTCAATCCAGAAGATAAAAGAGTATCATGACAATTTTAAAACAAAGGACTTCCCTGAAAAAGCTAAGGATGTATTTACTGAAGCTCACCTTTGTCTAAACAACTCACACATGACTGACTGCATACCTTGGTAACTGAACACTGTTTTCCAGACATGATCTGAGACATCAAATATAAGACCATCCGGCCGCGTGCGGTGGCTCACGCTTGTAATCCCAGCACTTTGGGAGGCCGAGGCGGGCGGATCACGAGGTCAGGAGATCGAGACCACGGTGAAACCCCGTCTCTACTAAAAATACAAAAAATTAGCCGGGCGTAGTGGCGGGCGCCTGTAGTCCCAGCTACTCGGAGAGGCTGAGGCAGGAGAATGGCGTGAACCCGGGAGGCGGAGGTTGCAGTGAGCCGAGATGGCGCCACTGCACTCCAGCCTGGGCGACAGAGAGAGACTCCGTCTCAAAAACAAACAAAGAAACAAACAAACAAACAAAAAAAACAAAAAAACCATCCCCTGGAGCTTCGTGGAATCTTTAGAGCCCTACCATGTGGTTCAGGTTCGCTGTTCAAGTCTGACGAACCAGGGCAACATATACGGCTAGGTCACCATAGGCACACCCAGCAGACTCTGGCCATCTGTGACTGGTTTGGCTGGTTGATGTATGGACAGGAAGATGTACCCAAGAATGTCCTGGAGTATGTTGTATTTGAAAAGCACCTGACAAACCCCTATGGAAGCTGGAGAATGCTTGGCAAGATCGTTCCCCCATAGGCACCCGCTAAGCACCATCCTTAAGACAGTTATGATCCCTGGCCCTCAGCTGAAACCAGGGGAAGAATATGAAGAGGCACAAGGAGAGGCCCAGAAGCCTCAGCTAGCCTGATGGCAAGAATAACTTCTGGAGTGAAGCCTGAGTGATGAGGCTTCTGGAAGCTTGAAAGTCTTCTATCTCCTTCATGCTGTAGAAAGAAATATCTTTTTTCTCTCCCATCCTGCTTGGGTCTTTTCAGCAGTCTCACCGTCAACAACCATGGCTGATGGCTGGTCCTAGGCAGGTGGTGGGTATAACACGGCCATGGAGCCTCTTCTTCTTTTTTAAATTGTATGTCTAGCTTCTGAGTCTAGATGAAAGGCAGTATGTTTCAGAGAATGTCGGATACCAGTTTTTCCCACAGCAGGGACTGCAGGAGATAACCAGCAGTATTCTCTTTGTAATCACAGGGCAGGGATCAGAGTTTGAAATAAAACACTCTCAGAGTGTGTGGGGGTGGGGGTGGGGTGGGGCAGAACAGAACATAAAACTCACAATTTAACTTTTTTTTTTTTTGAGATGGAGTCTCGCTCTGTTGTCCAGGCTGAAGTGCAGTGGCACCATCTCAGCTCACCGCAACCTCTGCCTCCTGGGTTCAAGCGATTCTCCTGCTTCAGCCTCCCGTGTAGCTGGGATGATAGATGTGTATCACCACGCCCAGCTAATTTTTGTATTTTTATTAGAGACAGGGGTTTCACCATTTTGACTAGGCTGGTCTCGAACTCCTGACCTCAGGTGATCGGCCCACCTCAGCCTTCCAAAGTGCTGGGATTACAGGTGTTAGTCACCAAGCCTGGCCCAATTTAACCATTTTTAAGTATACAATTCAGTGGCATTGAGTACATCCACATTGTTGGGTAACCTTCACCACCATCTATTTCCAGAACTTTTTCATTATGCCAAACTGGAAGTCTGTACTCATTAAGCAGTAACTCCTCATTTCCCCCTTGATAACCACTATTCTACTTCCTGTCTCTATGAATTGGACTATTCTAGGTTTTCCATGTAAGTGGAATCATACAATGTTTGTGCTTTTGTGTCTGGCTTATTTCACTTTTAAGTTTCATCCCTGTTGTATTATGTTTCAAAATTGTCTTCCTTTTTAAGGCTGAATTATATTCCATTTTATGTATATACCACATTTGTTTATCCATTCATTTGTTGATGGACATTTAGGTTGTAACTACCTTTTGGCTATTGTAAATAATACTGCCATTGGCCGGGCGTGGTGGCTCACACCTGTAATCCCAGCACTTTGGGAGGCCGAGGCAGGCCGATCACCAGAGGTCAGGAGTTCAAGACCAGCCTGGCCAACATGGTGAAACCCTGTCTCTACTAAAAATACAAAAATTAGCCAGGCGTGGTGGCAGGCGCCTGTAATCTCAGCTACTCCGGAGGCTGAGGCAGGAGAATCACCTGGATGCAGGAGGTGGAGGTTGCAGTGAGCCGAGATCGCACCACTGCACTCCAGCCTGGGGGACAAGAGCAAGACTTCATCTCAAAAAAAAAAAAAGAATAATAATAATAATAATAATACTGCTATTAACCTGGGTGTACAAATATCTGAGTTCCTATTTTCAATTATTTTGGGTATATACCCAAAGTGGAATTTCTGAGTTCTATGGTAATTCTACATGGTTTAACTTGTTTGTTTTAATTTATTTTGTATTTAAATAGATTTTTGGGGAACAGGTGGTGTTTGGTTACATGAATAAGTTCTTTAGCAGTGATTTCTGAGATTGTGGTGCACCCACTGTACCCAAATGTGTAGTGTTTTATCCTTCACCCCCCGCCCACCCTTTTCCCCAAGTCCCCAAAGTCCATTGTATCATTCTTATGCCTTTGTGTCTTCATAGCTTAGCTCTCAATTATGAGTGAGAACATATAATGGTTGGTGTTCCATTTCTGAGTTACTTCACTTAGAATAATAGTCTCCAGTTCCATCCAGTTTTCTGCAAATGCCATTATTTCATTCCTTTTTTATGGCTGAGTAGTATTCCATGGTAGATATATCTACCATATTTTCTTTATCCACTCATTGATTTAACTTCCTGTGGAACCACTGGACTGTTTTCCACAGCTGCTGCAGCATTTTAAATTCCCACCAGCAGTGCCTAAGGGTTTCAATTTCTCCACATCCTAATCAACACTTGTTATTTTCTGTTTGTTTGTTTTGAGACGGATTTTTGCTCATGTCACCCAGGCTGGAGTGCAATGGCATGATCTCGGCTCACTGCAACTTCCGTCTCCCAGGTTCAAGAGGTGATTCCCCTGCCTCAGCCTCCCGAGTAACTGGGATTACAGGCACCTCCATCATGCCCAGCTGATTTTTGTATTTTTAGTAGAGACGGAGTTTCACCATGTTGGCCAGGCTGGTCTTGAACTCCTGACCTCAGGAGATCCACCTGCCTTGGCCTCCCAAAATGCTGAGATTACAGGCGTGAGCCACTGTCCCTGGCCTCTTTGTTTGTTTTTAGTAATAGCCATCCTAATGTGTGTGAAGTGTGTGGTTTCAATTTGCATTTCCTTAATGATTAGTAATGTTAAACATCTTTA
Organism: Hylobates moloch; assembly: GCF_009828535.3. NCBI lineage: Eukaryota > Metazoa > Chordata > Mammalia > Primates > Hylobatidae > Hylobates > Hylobates moloch. Next base: position 29,635,003 of record NW_026652290.1, on the reverse strand, counting down.
AGAATACAGAAAATTAGAACAAAATCTATTGACAAGGTTGATCTGATGGGCACATATAGAAACGATTGGAGAATATAACATCTCTTGAGGGATATTAGAAAGCTTTATGAACTAGTGTCGGGTGCGGTGGCTCATGCCTGTAATCCCAGCACTTTTGGAGGCCGAGGCAGGTGGATCATGAGGTCAGGAGATTGAGACTATCCTGGCTAACACAGTGAAACCCCGTCTGTACTAAAAATGCAAAAAATTAGCCAGGTGTGGTGGTGGGTGCCTGTAGTCCCAGCTACTTGGGAGGCTGAGGCAGGAGAATGGCGTGAACTCGGGAGGCAGAGGTTGCAGTGAGCCAAGATGGCGCCACTGCACTCCAGCCTGGGTGACAGAGCAAGACTCCGTCTCAAAAAAAAAAAAAAAAAGAAAGCTTTATGAACTTGACCAGGCACTATGCCATAATATAAAACTAAACTTCAAAAATCTGGTCTAGACTTTATGTTCTTTGTCAATAAAGGTTTTCAGTAAGACATCATTAATAAATAACTAAAAAAATCACCTGGAACCTTAAAAACACACTTCTAATTATCTAATTATCTCATGCAGCAAGAAAGAAATTTTTAAATTGAAAGAAATGTTGATTTCCAAATCTGTTGAATATTAAAAATCATTTGTAATTTAATTTTAGGAAAAATATAAACAATCATGAGATGCAGCAAAAGCTCTAATCAGCTAAAGCTCTCCTGCTGAAGCAGAAGAATCACTTGAGCCCGGGAGGTGGAGGTTGCAGTGAGCTGAGATTGCACTACTGCACTCCAGCCTGGGCAACAGTATGAGACTCTGTCTCAAAAAAAAAAAAAAGAAAAAGAAAAAAAAATTTAGATCTTCAGATGCTTGTACTAGAAACTAAGAAAAATTGGCCGGACACAGTGGCTAACACCTGTAATCCTAGTACTTGGGGAGACCAAGGTGGGTGGATCACCCGAGGTCAGGAGTTTGAGACCAGCCTGGCCAACATAGTGAAACCCTGTATCTACTAAAAATACAAAAAATTAGCTGGGTGTGGTGGCAGGTGCCTGTAATTCCAGCTACTCAGGAGAATTGCTTGAACCTGGGAGGTGGAGGGTGCAGTGAGCTGAGATTGCACCACTGTACTCCAGCCTGGGCAGTGAGAGCGAAACTCCTCAAAAAAAAAAAAAAAAACAAAAAAAGAAAGAAACTAAGAAAAATGAAAATGAAAATTAATGTAATAAGCATCCTACTAAAAGTTAGGAAAAGAATACTATCTAACTTGCTGTGCATTAGTCTCTGAGTTTGTAATTTCAATTATTGGAATTTTCCTGTCTACCATTTCCATCTTTTTTTTTTTTAAGTTTACCTCTTTATTTCTGATGTTTTCCTATGTTATGCTCATCTTTGTGATTGCATCTTTTATTTCTTTAACCATCTCACCCACAGCCTTTCTGTATCCTCTACCTGACATTTCCAACTCTTTATAGTTGGGGATCTAAATCTATTGTCTTGTTTCTATAAACTGCCTCACAGCAGCTTTCTTTCTTACATGCTGTGAGTTCTTTGTTTTTTAGTTTATTCCTGATTTTCATTTATGACAGTGCTATAGGCCTACTTTGGGAATGTTTTTCACATTGGAGTTGCCTTTGCTTCTGCAGGGGATCGGGTACACCCCCACCCTTCTTGTTATTTCAAAAAATCGGTATACTATTTCAGCGCTGGGATAGTAAGGGCATTATTAAGAATGGAATGTTTGTGTTCTCCTAAATTCATATGTTAGAATCCTAACCCTCAAATTGATGATATTCAGAGTTGGAACACTTGAGAGGTGATTAGGTCATGAGCTTAATGCCCTCATGAAAGGAAATCTCAGCGAGCTCTCATCCCTCTCTGCCATGTAAGAGCACAACTAGAAGTTGGCCATCAGCAACCCAGAAGAGGGTCCTCATCAGAACCTGACCATGCTGGCACCCTGATCTTAGACTTCCAGTTTCACAACTGTGAGAAATAAATTTCTGTTGTTTATAAGCTACACAATCAATGGTACTATGTTATAGCAGCCTGAACAGACTGATGTAGACACCGTGTTATCCCTGCTGCCAGCCTGTTAGGTCTGACTTCCTGACTCTCCCACTGCTCTCCTCCTGCTCTCCGCCATTCTGGCCCTGATCTCCTGCCACCATGGCCTCACCTACCTACATGTATAGAGCTGGCTTCTGACACCCTAGGCCCCAGGGCCCAGATTTTCCAAGCCCCCTATTCCTCCCTCACCCAGGATTTAGCTTTTTAAATTACTTTGTCTGGTTAGTTAATTTTAGGGGGTTGTCTTTGGGGATCTCTAATACCTCCCATAAGATTGAGAGATTGATCAGCATTTCCTACCAAAGTGTATCATATCTGGAGTCTTACGGTTTTGGAACAGAATTCCTTTTTTTTTTTTTTGAGACGGAGTCTCACTCTGTCACCAGGCTGGAGTGCAATGGTGTGATCTCAGCTCACTGCAACCTCTACCTCCCAGGTTCAAGCAATTCTCCTGCCTCAGCCTCCCAAGTAGCTGGGACTACAGGTGCACGCCACCATGCCCAGCTAATTTTTGTATTTTTAGTAGAAACGTGGTTTCACTTTGTTGGCCAGGATGGTGTCCATCTCTTGACCTCGTGATCCACCTGCCTCAGCCTCCCAAAGTGCTGGGATTACAGGCATGAGCCACCACACCCAGCCTGGAACACAATTTCTTGGAGCTCCTACTCACTCATGATTCTTGAAGTAGAGAAGCTGGATTAGTCTTCTTCTTATCTACTATAATATCTGTTTACATCATTTTACTTTCAAACTTTCTAAGGTTTCTTGGTTTTATTTTTAGGTGTATTTCCTAATAACATATACTCTGACGAATTATGCCCCTTAACTGGAGGGCTTAATCTGTTTCCACATATTGTTGCACATTTAGATTTATTTCTACCATATATTTTCTACATTTTGTTTTTCTTACCTTTTCTGCATTGTGATTTTATTTATTTATTTATTTATGAAATAGGGTCTTGCTGTGTTGCCCACCTGGCCTCAAAGCGATCCTCCCACCTTGGCCTCCCAAAGTGCTGGGATTACCAGCATGAGCCACCATGGCTGGCCTAATTTGCATTTTTAACTTAAAGGCTAAAGTTGAGTTATTATCTTCAGGCTGGTCCTGAATAATTCAAATGTATCTGGAAGCCTTAACTCTAATCACCAAGCTTCCATCTTATATGCTATTATTTGTTGTCCACTGTTTTACCACTACTTACTTTTATTTTTATTATTATTACTTTTTGAGATGGAGTCTTGCTCTTTCATCCAGGCTGGAGTGTAGTGGCGTGATCTCAGCGCACTGAAACCTCCACCTCCCAGGTTCAAGTGATTCTCCTACCTCAGCCTCCTAAGTAGTTGGGATTACAGGCGTGCACCACCACACCTGGCTAATTTTTGTATTTTTAATAGAGAAGGGGTTTCACCATGTTGGCCAAGCTGGTCTTGAACTCCTGACCTCAGGTGACCCACCCACCTCAGCCTGCCAAAGTGCTGTGATTACAGGTGTGAGCCACCACACCCCGCCTCTAGTATTGTTTTATAGTGGAAATGTTTGTTCAACAATTCCCCTCTTGTTTACCATTTTCTTTGCTGAAATTGCTCCTTGAATCTCAAATCATCCTTTGACATCAAAGGATGTCTTGAAATACACACTTTAGGAATTCCACTAGTGAAGTTTTATTGCTATAAACTCACTCAGTTTTTTCTTATCTAACAAAGGTCTTCATTTTTTCAATGTGAAGATAGCTTCACATTGAAGATATTTTCTACTGTCTTTGATATTCATTTGTTCCTGTTGGGAAGCTAGCTTCCAATGCAATTCTTATTACTATATAGAGACTCTGTTTTTTCTTAGTTACTTTTTTTTCCTAATCTCATGTCCATCTCTGATCCATTCTTAGTTACTTTTCAATAATCTTGCTATCTTCAATGTTCTTCAGATTTATTAAGATATGTCTCAGTATGGAGTTCTTTTTATATATTCTGCATGAGAGTTTTTATCTTTTCAATGTTTATCATCAATTTTGAAAAATTCTAGCAATCATCTTTTTTTTTTTTTTGAGACAGAGTCTTACTCTGTCACCTAGGCTGGAGTGCAATGGCACAATCTCCGCTCACTGCAACTTCTGCCTCCCAGGTTCAAGCGATTATTCTGCCTCAGCCTCCCGAGTAGCTGGAATTACAGGTGCCCGCCACCATGCCTGGCTAATTTTTGTATTTTTGTAGAGACGGGGTTTCACCATGTTGGCCAGGCTGGTCTCGAACTCCTGACCTCAGGTGATCTGCCAGCCTCGGTTTCCCAAAGTGCTGGGATTACAGGCATGAGCCACCATGCCCGGCCGCAATCATCTTTTTGAATACCACCTCTCCTTCATTGTTTCTATTCTCTTTTCTAAGAGTTTGCTTTAATATATGGTAAAACTTATTCTATCATTTCTTTTTTTTTTTTTTTTTTGAGATGGCGTCTCACTCTGTCGCCCAGCTAGAGTGCAGTGGCGCAATCTCAGCTCACTGCAACCTCCACCTCCCTGGTTCAAGCAATTCCCCTGCCTCAGCTTCCTGAGTAGCTGGGATTACAGGTGCACACCACCAGGCCCGGCTAATTTTTTTGTATTTTTAGTAGAAATAGGGTTTCACCATGTTGGCCAGACTGGTCTTCAACTCATGACCTCAGACAATCCACCAACCTTGGCCTCCCAAAGTGCTGAGTTTACAGGCGTGAGCCACCGCACGCAGCCATCTATCATTTGTTTTGCTTAACCTCTTTATTATATTTTCCACCCTTTTTTCTCCAAGTCACATTTTTCATAATTTCTTTATATTTATCTCCCTTTCATCAGTTTTCATTTTGATGTATATTCTCCTATTTAATTCTTCTACTGAGTCTTAAAAATCAACTGTAATTCTTGTTTATAGAAATATACTGTGTATTCATACTAATTCTTATTTATAGAAATACACTAAATAAGTGTATTCATACTAAGAGAACATTTGTATATGAGTCTGTTTCTGAACTCTTCATTTTGTTCCATCAGTCTATTTGCTTATCCTTTGCCAACACCACAATTCTATCACAATTGCTTTACAATAAGTTTTGATATCAGCAAAAGTGGTCTTCCTGCTTTGTCTTTTTCCTTAAGATTGTCACAGTTATTCTTGACCCTAAGCAATTATAAACACACACAGGCACACATGCAGTTGAGATTTTGATTGTGATTGCATCAAATCTATAGATTATGTTGGGGGAAACTGACATCTTTATGAACTTGAGTGTTCAAATCTATGAAGGAGGTATGTCTTTGTATTTATTGAGATTTTAATTTTACTCAATAATGATTTTAGTTTTCTCTGTAATGCTCTGTTCTTTTGTTAGATTTCTCTTAGGTATTTGGTGTTTTTCAATGCTATTGGAAATGATATTTTTAAAATTTGATTTTTGAATTGTATATTTCTAGTATCTAGGAATGCAGTTACCTTTTCTAAAAAGAGTTTGTATCCAGCAATTTTGCTAAGGCCACTTATTAATTCTTTTGTATTTCTGTCCCTAATAATATTCAAGTAATGAATATTTTATTTCATATTTATTTATTTTAAGATGGAGTCTGCCTTTATCTCCCAGGCTGGAGTGCATTGGTGCGATCTTAGCTCACTACAGCCTCTGCCTCCTGGGTTCAAGTGATTCTCCTGCCTCAGCCTCCCAAGTAGCTGGGATTACAGGCATGTGTCACCACTCCCAGTTAATTTTTTTGTATTTTTAGTAGAGACGGGGTTTCACCAGGTTGGTCAGGCTGGTCCCAAACTCCTGACCTCAAATGATCCACCCGCCTCGGCCTCCCAAAATGCTGGGATTACAGGCGTGAGCCACTGTGCCCAGCCTTCCATTTAATATTTTTGAACCATGTGAACTCATGATAGAAATTTTCAAACATATGCAAAATTGGAATCATATAACATTCCATCTCTCCATCACCCAGCTTCAATAATTGTCAACTCACGGACATTCTAGTTTCCACTGATAACCTCTATCCATATCCCCCTCACTTACCATTACATGTAAATTACAACATCTTATAATTATACCTATAAATATTTCACTGTGTACATCTAATAGATAAGCACTTTATTAAAAGCCCCAAACCACATTACCATTATCACACCTAAAGAAACTCAGGCCTTTGACTATGAGTTTTCTGAGAAGACTCTCCCTGAACCTACCTACAGCCAAGGCCAAGACAAACTCTTTTCCATGCTGTCTTCTTCCTATACAGATTTTTTTTTCCTGTCTCACTGTTTCCCTATGGTGTAGCCCTTTGTGGAGGTCCAGCTTTAAAAGCGGGTCTCTGATCTTACTCTTGGCTCTTTGTCTGGTTCCCAGCAAGTGGTCTAAACTCTAGGCACCAGGGGTGAAATGGTGCCCTCAGGGCAGCTGCGGATTCAGAGCTGGTGATTACCCAGCATTGCCTCTTCTCACAAGGATTTCCTTTTGTTGTTGTTTGACTTTCTTTTTGTAAGCTCATCCAGGCATTGTAAAGGGTGAAGCTGTTTTGCACTGGGGGATTTCAGTATATTTAGGTTACCTTATTCCTGGAAATCCTGAACTCGTACTTAATCATATAGTTTTAGAATGATCATTTAACGATCCCTTATCTAGAATTCTGAGCAGAAAGAATGGGGTGTCACATGGAGAATTCCTCCATAAAATGATGTTAAACCTGAGACTTGAAGGATGCCTATAAGAGGGGGCTGGGTAAGGAGCAGGGGAGACACAAACTGGAGGACTTAAGAGAAAGTTCTTCTCACACAGTTTTGGAGGTTCGAAGTCCAGAATCAAGGTGTTGGCAGGGAGGGCTCCCAGGGAGAATCTGTTCCATGGCCCTTTCCTAGCTACTGGTGTTGCTGGCAGCCCTTGGCATTCCTTGGCTTGTAGGTGCATCATTCCAATCTGTGCTTCCATCTACACATGGCTTCTCCTTGTGTGCATTTTTTTTTTTTCAGATGGAGTTTTGCTCTTGTTGCCCAGGCTGGAGTGCAATGGCACCATCTGGGCTCACTGCAACCTCTGCCTCCCAGGTTCCAGCAATTCTCCTACCTCAGCCTCCCAAGTAGCTGGGATTACAGGCATGTGCCACCATGCTCGGCTAATTTTGTATTTTTAGTAGGCACGGGGTTTCTCCATGTTGGTCAGGCTTGTCTCGAACTCCTGACCTCAGGTGATCTGCCTGCCTCAGCCTCCCAAAGTGCTGGGATTATAGGCGTGAGCCAGTGAGCCACCGTGCCCGGCCCCTTGTGTGCGTCTTCTTTTTTTTTTTTGAGATGGAGTCTCGCTCTGTTGCCCAGGCTGGAGTGCAGTGGCACGATCTCGGCTCACTGCAAGCTCCGCCTCCCGGGTTCACTCCAGTCTCCTGCCCCAGCCTCCCGAGTAGCTAGGACTACAGGCACCCGCCACCCCGCCCCGCTAATTTCTTTGTATTTTTTTAGTAGAGACGGGGTTTCACCGTGTTAGCCAGGATGGTCTTAATCTCCTGACCTCTTGATCTGCCCGCCTCGGCCTCTCAAAGGGCTGGGAGCCACCATGCCTGGCCCCTTGTGTGCTTCTTATACAGACAACAGTCATATTGAATTAAGGACCCACTGTAATTGAGTATGACCTCATTTTAGCTTAACTAATTACATCTGTAATGATTCTATTTCTAAATGAAGTTACCATCTTTTTTTTTTCTTTTTTTTCTTTTTTTTTTTTTTTTCGAGATAGAGTCTGGCTCTGTCACCCAGGCTGGAGTGCAGTGGCAAGATCCTGGTTCACTGCAACTTCCACCTCCTGGGTTCTAGTGATTCTCCTGCCTCAGCCTCCCGAGTAGCTGGGATTACAGGCGCCTGCCACCACGCCCGGCTAACTCTTGCATTTTTAGTAGATACGGGGTTTCATCATGTTGGCCAGGCTGGTCTCGAACTCCTGACCTCAGGTGATCTGCCTGCCTCAGCCTCCCAAAGTGCTAGGATTACAGGCATGAGCCACCGCGCCTGGCTAAAGTTACCTTCCGAATGAAGCATTGGGGGTTAGGACTTCAACATATCTTTTTGGGGCACGCAACTCAACCCATAACAGAGAAAGACAATATATGTGAAATACAGTACTTTGATCTCTGTGGTACAAAGTTCTGTCCTCAGCAATCTGGCAGAATGTCATCTGCTGGTTTTAACCTCTGGTATTCTAGGCTTCTGTGTCAGGATATAACAGCCTGACTCCTCAAAGAAGGCAAATACATTCTCCTCATTTTCCTTACTCATGAACTCAGGCAGAGTCTGGGTTCACCAGTGTCAGTGTCCACGGGTTTCCGTCCTTGATGAAGCCTTTACCTACAGACGCAAGGCCTGGCTCATGAGAACTCTGGCAAGAAGATTTAAAGTCACAAGCAAGAGAGGAGAAATACTAGAACCTTTTTGGAACCGATTTTGGAGTGTGATGGGATCTTATTTTATAATTATTCCAAATGATTATCCAGTTTTCTCTCCATTCTTTCTAGGGAATAGATGCATAGCATGTTGATTTGAAAGTGCCTCCCCTTATTACACACTAAAGTTTTATGTATATTTGTGTCTTTCCATTTAGAGTTGTAAGTGTCCTTCAGAAAGTGCTGAAGTTTTAGCCTAGGCAGCAGAGTGAGACCCCATCTCTATAAAGATTTTTTTTTTTTTTTTAAATTAACAGGAGTGGTGGCATGCCCCTGTCATTCTTGTTTACTCGGGAAGTTGAGGCAGGAGGATTGTTTGAGCCCAGGAGTTCAAGACTGCCATGAGCAATAATTGAGCTATCATGCCACTGCATTCCAGCCTGGGTGACAGAACAAGATGGCTAAAAAAATACAAAGTGCTGGGGCCAGGCGCGGTGGCTCATGCCTATAATCCCAGCACTTTGGGAGGCAGAGGCAGGCGGATCACGAGGTCAGGAGATTGAGACCATCCTGGCTAACACGGTGAAACCCCGTCTGTACTAAAAAATAAAAAAAATTAGCCGGGCGTGGTGGCGGGCGCCTGTAGTCCCAGCTACTCAGGAGGCTGAGGCAAGAGAATGGCGTGAACCCGTGAGGCAGAGATTGTAGTGAGCTGAGATTGCTCCACTGCACTCCAGCCTGGGCGACAGAGCGAGACTCCAACTCAAAAAAAAAAGCTGAAATTTTGTTCATCTACATTCCGCACCTTTATTTCTTGCTCTTTTGCTTGTTGTTGCTATTGTTACCAAAAGGAAAATCTTTTTGCTCATTACTTACTTCTAGAATAAAAAAAAAATTCAAACTTGATATTTTTCAGGTTATTTTGTAATCAGGTCTAATTAGCTCTAATTTTTTTAGATGATTCTTTTTGTGTTCTCAGTGTAGATCTTCACATCATATGAAAATAGTAATACCATTCTTCAACTATTGTCTGCACTTTCCTGCTTCAAGGTCTTTGATTCTGAAGTTATTGTCTGAATTTCTATCATTCCTGTCGTTCAAATGCCTACTCTTCATCAGGACCCAGTTCCTCTGTGAAACCTCGTTCAACATCCCAGGAAGAGTTAATTTCCCTCTCCCTGAACTTCCAAAAAACTTGGTACATGCCTTTATTATAACCATATCATACTGCATTGTAATTATCTGCTTATAAAACTGCTTTCCCCAAGAAAACTCAAAACAACACACGTTTCTTCTCTAGGCCATGAGTCAAGCTGGAGGTGTTCTCTGTGGAAGAGGGAGGAGTGATGCTCTCTTATTCATCCAGGTGTTCCCTGTTCAGCAGTTTGGTACCCACAGAGAAGAGAGAGGGCGGGGGTGCACTAGGAAATCAATGAGTAGACAAGGTAGCCCACCAGGAGGGGACATGCTGGAACCAGATCTAGGACCCTGGCTTTTCTGCCCCACTGTTATGCCTCGCTAGATGCTGAAATCCAGTTAGGGGACCTTTCGTCTCTGGGCTGCCTTTTAGCTCTTGTGGGACTTGATTAACTTGGAAAAGTGGCGCTACTCTGTGCCCTGTACTCTTCTCACGCCTCACTATGCCACAGCCGCAGGCCCAGCCAGGGTTTCACCCACGCGTCCCCGGGAAGAATTGCGCCACCTAGAGGCTCAACATGGAACTCCTCTTCCTGCAAGTTGGTTCGCGGCCTGAATTCCAATCCCCCAGCCCGCGCCGCCGTGGCGCAGGTCCATCTCCTCCCGCGCGGTGCTAGGTGTTTGAGGTGCGGTCCCCTGGCTAGGGGCTGCCCAGGCGTTATGGGGCCACACTTGCTGAGGTAGAAGCTGGGTCTGATCTTCCTCTGCTCCCCACTGCGAATTCCCAGGTGGGCCAGAACAAGTGGCAGGAAGAAGGCTCGCGGCTCGCGGTGATTCAGCCGGGTCGCCTCTCTGGGATCCTCCCTCTCACCAAGAAAGCCTCCGGGAAGCCCGGGGTTACCAGGCGCAGGAAACAAGGCGGCTTTATTTTGCATAATGCCTTCGGACAAACGGCCCGGGAAGGCGGCGGGGGAGGCGGCTGGCAGGCCTGGAATGCACACACCTGTACCTGAGAAGGCTCCTTTGAATTCCTTCTGCTCTGTGGTCTCCTGGGGGCTTCGCCGGCGGCGGTGGGTGGGAGTTTGGCAGCCTGTGCCCTCGGGAGGAGCACCCCACCCAGACCTCCAAGTGGGGCGGCCACCGGGGGAGGGGAGGGGTGGCGCCAGCCTGTTTATGAACTTCCCTCCCCCACTCCCTCTCCACCTGCAGTTCCCACCCCTCCTCCGCCCCAGACCCACTGGAAGCAAAGCTTTCGGGAAAGAAATAGTTCGGTGACAGTTTCCTGAGGGGATTTCGGGTCGGGAATGGGGGCGTCCAGCGCATGCGGCGGGGTCCTTTGTCCTGACAGCCTGAGTCTGGTTTGTGCTTTTTCTTGCTTCCCAGTGTTTCACCTGACAGGTGAGGAAACTGAAGCCCAGGAAAGTCGGCTCTCCAGCGATGGGTGGCAGAGCAGCATTCGTATCTATTTACGTTTTCTAGCCTGTTCGGTAAAATTATTTCGTAGCTTAGCCTTGCTTGACATTATCAGGTTAGTACTGCGCACAAATCAATAGTTGGGAAACTCCACCTGAAAGGCACTCTAAGGTGGTCATCGGAAATATTGTAGTCTTTGAACCTGGCCTAGTCCTCCAGAAGGCGGCCCCACCCCATCTGCAAGGAGAAGTCCATCAGCTGTCACTCAAGAGAGGGGGGAGGCGAGGACCTCCTTCCCTTCACCCTGGGCTTATCAGCCCCTGCACCTGCGCCTACCTTCAGCCAGAAGGTGGCCAAAGTAGGAGGGAAACACATCAATTACATAAAATTGTTCAGGCTATCCTTCTAGCAGTTGCTTTCCTTTAAATCTGCAGAGATCCTTTCAAAAAGTTCAAGGACAAAGCGGATTGTTGTCGTTGTTTTGAGATGGAGTATCACTCTGTCGCCCAGGCTGGAGTGCAGTGGCGGGATCTCGGCTCACTGCCACCTCCGCCCCCTTGGTTCAAGCGATTCTCCTGCCTCAGCCTCCCGAGTAGCTGGGATTACAGGCGCCTGCCACCGCGCCCGGCTAATTTTTGTGGTTTTAGTAGAGAAGGGGTTTCACCATGTTGGCCGAACTCCTGACCTCGTGATCCACCGGCCTTGACCTCCCAAAGTGCTGGGATTACAGGCGTGAGTCACCGCGCCTGGCCCAAAGCGGGTTTTCTTCTGAGTCAGGGCAGGCAGAGGTGAGATAGAGTGCTCAGGGACCCAGAGCCTGTCACAGTTCAAGCAAAGCCCCAGGAGAAAGGGAACCAGAGCGGTGGCGGCCCCTATGGCCCCAGGCCACCACCTCTCCTAGAATGGGGAGGTTGTATCTCACTTCCCGTGGATCACTCTGCAGCTAGAACAGAGTCAAGGCTGCATTCCGTTTTTTGCTTTTTTATTTTTTTCTTTTTTTTGAGACGGAGTCTTTCTCTGTTGCCTAGGCTGGAGTGCAGTGGCATGATCTCCACTCACTGCAACCTCCGACTCCCGGGTTCAAGCGATTCTCCTGCCTCAGCCTCCCGAGTAGCTGGGACTACAGGCGCCCGCCACAATGCCCAGCTAATTTTTGTATTTTTAGTAGAGACGGGGTTTCACCATGTTGGCCAGGCTGGTCTCATGATCCACCTGCCTCAGCCTTCCAAAGTGCTGTGTTGGGATTACAGGTGTGAGCCACCACACCTGGCCTTTTTTTTTTTTTCTTTTCTAATTTTTATTTTAGATTTAAGGGGTACATGTGTGAGTTTGTTACCTGGTTATACATTGCATGATGCTGAGGTATGAGGCATGAATGAGCCCACCACCCAGGTACTGAGCATAGTACCCAACGGCTTTTCAACCCTTGCCCTCCTCTCTCCCCCCACTAGTAGTTCCCAGTGTCTGTTGTTCCCATTTTTGCATCCGTGTGTAATGTTTAGCTCCCACTTATAAGGGAGAACACGCAGTATTTGAATTTCTGTTCCTGCATTAATTCGCTTAGAATAATGGCCTCCAGCTGCATCCATGTTGCTGCAAAGGACACGACTTCATTCTTTTTTATGGCTGCATGGTAAGGCTCCTTTCTTGAACAAGGCCTGGTGCAGAATGAGAAAGTGAGTGAGGAGGAGAGGAAAGCAAGAGAAGGAAGAAGGGGAGGAGATGGCATGGCCACAGGAGCCACTAGGTCTCTCATTAAAAGGGCATTTGTTTCAGGCAGAGGACCCTGTGCAAGATATGGCGAGCCGGCTGGTGATGATGGAGTTGAGCATGGGGGCTCAGGAGGGTCCCCTGGCTAAAGCAGGGGAAGGAGAGATTTGCTCGTGGCTGAGCACAGGACTCCCGCTGAGGGTATGGAAAGTCCTGGGCTACAGTTCCAGCCCCTAGGCCAACACAGCCAGGCCCACATCTTTCAGATGGAATATCCATGTTGACCAGAGACAAGGGAATGAGAAACTGTAGCTAGAAAACGATCCTAGACGTTTCTTATCCCTCAAGGCCTTCTGAATGAACAGCAGTGTGACAAACCACAAGAACTCCAAGAAGACAAATAGACGTGAAATCACTGGTTCCAGAGCTAGAAACCTTTCCCTATGTCTTTTGGGCCCAGCCAGGCAGGTGGTCAGGGGCAGCTATGAGACTTCACTACTCTCATGAGGAACAGAAGGCCCACCAAGGGCCGGGGTTACAATCTGGACACTGAGTCCAAAGCAAGTCACATTCTGACTCCTGTAGCACATTGTATTTTCCAGAAATGGCTCCAACAGTATTTTCAGTCTTACATGCCTTGTCTCTCCCCCATAAAGAGGTGGAGACTATTTCCCCTCCCCTTGAACCCGGGCAGGCCTTTGTGACCGCCTCAGCTGATAGAATGCAGGGTAGTGATGATCCCTGACTTCCAAGCTTGGTCTTAAAGGTGATAGGTATCACTTCCACCCGGTTTTCTCCCTTGAGATGTGTGTATTGAAGTTTAAGAAGTCTGGCTATACTGAGGCCATTTTCTACAGAAACAAGAGAGACGGAGAGAGACAGGGTGAGGGGGAGGAGGTGTAGAGAGAGAGAGAGAGACAGAAACAAGAGAGATCAGGAGAGAAGAGGTGAGATGGGGTGAGAGAGAGAGAGAGAGAGAGAGACATTGAACTCCTGTTGTTCCAGTCCCATTGGACTAGGACCCCTCCCTAATGACTTCATTTAACTTTAATGACCTCCCTAAAGGCCCTATCTCCAAATAGTCACAGTGGGAATTAGAGCCTCAACATATGAATTTTGGGACACATTTCAGTCCATAAAATCTTGTGACTAATGCCCACTGCACCTTGGTGGCCTTGCCTGTAAATTAAGAATGGTAACTCACTCCTCTTCATAGTTATTGAGAGCATAAATAGGGCCAAGAAACTTTATGTGTTCTGATTATTCAGTACTGTACAGCAAGCTACCCAAAAACCTAGTGAATTAAAACAGCATTTATTTTTATTTAATTTTTTTTTTGAGACAGAGTCTCACTCTGTCACCCAGGCTGGAGTGCAGTGGCACAATCTCGGCTCACTGCAACCTCTGCCTCCCGGGTTTGAGTGATTCTCCTGACTCAGCCACCCAAGTAGCTGGGATTACAGGTGTGCACCACCACATTTGGCTAATTTTTTTTTTTTTTTTTTTTTGGAGACGGAGTCTCGCTCTGTCACCCAGGCTGGAGTGCAGTGGCGCAATCTCGGCTCACTGCAAGCTCCGCCTCCCGGGTTCACGCCATTCTCCTGCCTCAGCCTCTCCGAGTAGCTGGGACTACAGGCGCCCGCCACCGCGCCCGGCTAATTTTTTTTTTTGTATTTTTAGTAGAGACGGGGTTTCACCGTGGTCTCGATCTCCTGACCTCGTGATCCGCCCGCCTTGGCCTCCCAAAGTGCTGGGATTACAAGCGTGAGCCACCGCGCCCGGCCCACATTTGGCTAATTTTTGTATTTTTAATAGAGATGGGGTTTTGCCATGTTGCCCAGACTGGTCTCAAACTCTTGACCTTAAGTGATCCACCTGCCTCAGCCTCCCAAAGTGTTGAGATTACAGGTGTGAGGCACCACGCCTGGCCCTAAAACAGCATTTTTGTTCATGAGTCTGTGGTCTGGGCAGGGATTGGCAGGGACAGGTCATCTCTGCTCCATTCAGCATCATCTGGAGGGGTTGGTCGATGGAGTCCTCTGAAGCTCACTCTCTCCCATGTTTGACGCCGAAGCTGGGAATATTTATATAGGTGCTGTTGATATTATTATGCGACAATATGCTTTTTAAAAATGGTGTGCCTTATTGCAAAAATCTGGAACCAGCCAAAAAGCCCATCAATCAATGACTGGATAAAGAAACTATGGTATGTATATGTATATATATATATATATACCATGAAATACTAGCCATCCATAAAAAGAAATGAAATAATGGCCTTCACAGCAACCTGGATGGAACTGGAGACCATTATTCCAAGTGAAGTAACTCAGGAATGGAAAACCAAATATCATATGTTCTCACTCATAAGTGGGAGCTAAGCTATGATGATGCAAAGGCATAAGAATAACACAATGGGCCTGGTGTGATGGCTCACGCCTATAATCCCAGCACCTTGGGAGGCTGGAGCAGGCAGATCACCTGAGGTCAGGAGTTTAAGACCAGCTTGACCAACATGGTGAAACCCCATCTCTACTAAAAATATAAAAATTAGCCGGGCGTGGTGGCAGGTGCCGGTAATTCCAGCTACTCAGGAGGCTGAGGCAGGAGAATCGCCTGAACCCGGGAGGTGGAGATTGCAGTGAGCCGAGATCGTGCCACTGCACTCTGGCCTGGGCGACAGAGCGAGACTCCATTTCAAAAAAAGAAAAGCATGCTCATCCCTTTGAGGTCATCACAAGGACTGGTGATGAGCCCTTTGAGTCCCTGTTTGCCTGCTCACCTGGGACTCTCTCTGCCACTGTTGGGGGCATGGGAAAAAAGTAACCATTTGCTTACTTCCAAAATTGATTCCCAGGGCATAGGAACATCAGAGCACTGAGTGCTCAGTGCTGAGATTAGGGACTTATCCCCAAGTGTAGCCAGGAAGAGAGCAAAGGGAACTACAATGCTTGCATTAGTTTTCTATTGCTAAACTTCTGACATGCTTAGTGGCTTAAAACAACACAAATTTATTATCGTACAGTTCTGCAGGTTGAAATTCCAACACAGGTGTCATCAGGCAGGGTCTAGCTGTCAGCAGGGCTGCATCCCTCTCTGGAGCTCTTTGGGACAATCCATTTTCATTTCCTTGACTCTCAGCTCCTGAAGACTGTCTGCATTTCTTGGTTCATGGCTCCTTCCTATGTCTTCCAAGCTGGCAGTGGCAGGTTAAGTCCTTCTCACACGGCCATATCTCTGGCTCTTTAGTTATCACATGTCCCTCTGATCTCAGCCTGGAGGGCTCTCCATTTTGAAGGACTCATGTAATCAGATTGGGCCCATCTGTATAATCCAAGATACCTTCCCCGTCTCAGGATCCTTAATCACATCTGCAATGTCCCTTTTGCTATGTAAAATGACTTACAGATTCCAGAGATTAGGATGTGAACATCTTTTGGGATCATTATTCTGCCTACCACAATACAAGTTCATGGCTAAAGGAAGGATAAAAGTGGATGGATCTGGGGTTCTTCAGATTGACACATCCAAAGATTCTACTAAATATATATTTTTAAAATTTCAATTTATATTTTAGATCCAGGTAGTACCTCTGCAGGTTTGTGACAAGGATATATTGGCTAAGTGCAGTAGCTCATGCCTGTAATCCTAGCACTTTGGGAGGCTGAGGCAGGAGGATTGCTTGAGGCCAGGAGTTCAAGACCAGCCTGGGCAACCAAGTGAGACCCCCATCTTAACAAAAAATTAAAAAATTAGCCAGGTGTGATGGTGCACGCCTGTGATCCCAACTACTTGGGAGTCTGAGGTGGGAGGATTGTTTGAGCCTAGGAGGTTGAGGTTGCAGTGAGCTGTGATCATGCCACTGCACTCCAGCCACAGTGACAGAGTGAAACCCTGTTTCAAAGAAAAAAGAAAGATATATTTCGTGGTGCTGAAGTTTGGGCTTCTATCAATCTCATCAGCCAGATAGTGAGCATAGTACCTAATAAGAAGTTTTTCAGCCCTTTCCCCCCTCCCTTTGGAGTCCTCAGTATCTATTGTTCCCGTCTTTATGTCCATGTGAACCCAAGATTTAGCTCCCACTTTTAAGTGAGAACATGCAATACTTGTTTTTTTTTTTCCTTTTTTAAATTTTATGTATTTATTTTTAGATACAAGGTCTCACTCACTATGTTGCCCAGTCTGGTCTTGAACTCCTGGGCTCAAGCAATCCTCCTGCTGCAACTTCTCAAAGTGTTGAGATTACAGCCATGAGCCACTGCACCCGTCGATATTTGGTTTTCTGTTTCTGCACTAGTTCGCTTAGGATAACGACCTCCAACTGCATCCACGTTGCTGTATAGGACATGATTTCATTCCTTTTTATGGCTGTATAAATCCTTTGGGTGGGCTCTTTTTTCTAAAGTTTCATGCTCTGTCATATACAGATATGAACAGTAGGAACGATCATCATTTACTGGGAGCCCGTCTGGTACTAGGTACTTTTCTATAACTTCTACTACTTACTACTTATAGTAATAAATAGTATTTTATGTTTGTTGAGTACTTGCTACATGCCAAGCATTGTGAGAAGTGCTTTGCATGTGTCATAAGAATGAAAACCACTTACATGTTAACAGTCTCTTTTTCCCTCCCTCCAGGAGCTGAAGAACTTTTGCCTTTGCCCACTTGTCTTCTCCCACTTCCCTGCTGTTCAAAGGGTATTTTGTCTTTGTAAACTATGTTCTTAAACTTCTGGGGTTCAAAGTCAGAAGAATGGGTAAACAGAGCCTGCACTGTTACCTTGGAGCTTCCCTTCACTGTCATTTCAGAAATGCCTTCCCAGGTTTCCTATATTGGGTCTCCCGTGTTCCCGTTTATTTAGCTGCTGTTGCTCATTTTCAACGCACCTGTCTATACTCTGCTCTGGGAGCTGGGCCTGAGACCCTGCACACCACATGTCTGCTTTGCCAGCTGGCTCTCCATTAGACTTTGCCCAGAGGGGTGCCAGTGGGAGGCTGGGAGGCTGAGGGAAGGGAGGGGATCTGCTCCTTCCTGTTTGCTCCTTTTTTCTGTCAGCGTCATCATGACAGCATTTTCTCACAGTTGGTTCCAGTGGCAGTGGTTGGTTTTCAGTTGCATTTTCCCCCACATTCTCAGAATCAGCTTCATTGTGCCCATGAAGTGATACCAGCAAGTCCCAGGTGATGGATGCATTGTCTTCAGAAATCTGAGTCTCAGCGCCTTGTGGTTCCTTCTCTGAGGTCTTGAGGCACCAGCACCAGAACAGCAATGCCTCTTTCTCAGACATCTTGGTGCCAGCTCTATAGAACTCTTCTCCAAATTTGCACATCCCAGTACTAATACTCTTCCTTTAATTATCCCATTCCTAGGTGGTTGCTGCTTTCTGGAGCTATTACTTTCTTTTCCTTTTTTTTTTTTTAATTATTATACTTTAAGTTCTAGGGTACATGTACACAACATGCAGGTTTGTTACATATGTATACATGTGCCATGTTGGTATGCTGCACCCATTAACTCGTCATTCACATTAGGTATATCTCCTAATGCTATCCGTCCCCCCTCCCCCCACCCCACGACAGGCCCCGGTGTATGATGTTCCCCTTCCTGTGTCCAAGTGTTCTCATTGTTCAATTCCCACCTATCAGGGAGAACAGGCGGTGCTTGGTTTTCTGTCCTTGTGATAGTTTGCTCAGAATGATGGTTTCCAGCTTCATCCATGTCCCTACAAAGGACATGAACTCATCACTTTTTATGGCTGCATAGTATTCCATGGTGTATATGTGCCACATTTTCTTTATCCAGTCTATCATTGATGGACATTTGGGTTGGTTCCAAGTCTTTGCTATTGTGAATAGTGCCACAATAAACATACATGTGCATGTGTCTTTATAGCAGCATGATTTATAATCCTTTGGGTGTATACCCAGTAATGGGATGGCTGGGTCAAATGGTATTTCTAGTTCTAGATCCCTGAGGAATTGCCACACTGTCTTCCACAATGGTTGAACTAGTTTACAGTCCCACCAACAGTGTAAAAGTGTTCCTATTTCTCCACATCCTCTCTAGCACCTGTTGTTTCCTGACTTTTTAATGATTGCCATTCTAACTGGTGTGAGATGGCATCTCATTGTGGTTTTGATTCGCATTTCTCTGATGGCCAGTGATGATGAGCATTTTTTCATGTGTCTGTTGGCTGCATAAATGTCTTCTTTTGAGAAGTGTCTGTTCATATCCTTTGCCCAATTTTTGATGGGGTTGTTTGTTTTTTTCTTGTAAATTTGTTTAAGTCCTTTGTAGATTCTGGATATTAGCCCTTTGTCAGATGGGTAGATTGTAAAAATCTTCTCCCATTCTGTAGGTTGTCTGTTCACTCTGACGGTAGTTTCTTTTGCTGTGCAGAAGCTCTTTAGTTTAATTAGACCCCGTTTGTCTATTTTGGCTTTTGTTGCTATTGCTTTTGGTGTTTTAGTCATTAAGTCCTTGCCTATGCCTATGGCTTGAATGGTATTGCCTAGGTTTTCTTCTAGGGTTTTTATGGTTTTGCGTCTAACATTTAAGTCTTTAATCTATCTTGAATTAATTTTTGTATAAGGTGTAAGGAAGGGATTCAGTTTCAGCTTTCTACATATGGCTAGCCAGTTTTCCCAGCACCATTTATTAAATAGGGAATCCTTTCCCCATTTCTTGTTTTTGTCAGGTTTGTCAAAGATCAGATGGTTGTAGATGTGTGGTATTATTTCTGAGGGCTCTGTTCTGTTCCATTGGTCTATATCTCTGTTTTAGTACCAGTACCAGTACCATGCTGTTTTGTTTACTGTAGCCTTGTATTATAGTCTGAAGTCAGGTAGCATGATGCCTCCAGCTTTGTTCTTTTGGCTTAGGATTGTCTTGGCAATGTGGACTCTTTTTTGGTTCCATATGAACTTTAAAGTAGTTTTTTTCCAATTCTGTGAAGAAAGTCATTGGTAGCTTGATGGGTATGGCATTGAATCTATAAATTACCTTGGGCAGTATGGCCATTTTCACGACATTGATTCTTCCTACCCATGAGCGTGGAATGTTCTTCCATTTGTTTGTGTCCTCTTTTATTTCGCTGAGCAGTGGTTTGTAGTTCTCTGGAGCTATTACTTTCATGATACCTCAGTGTGTCCTTTTTGCCTTTTCAATTCTCCAATACTTGGTTAGCAATTCCTTATATTAAATTCTCCCTGCCAAAATAACTGGTATGGTTTCTGTGTCCAGGAACGGTCCCAGGAAGCAAACTTTCAAAGATACAATATTGTTTGGGTCCTGTTCTTGAACTTGAATGCAGTGCTGAGGTCCTTGCCAGTGAGAAATGGGAAGATAGTAATTCACAGCATGTAGTGGTAATGCAAATAATCCAACTATCATCTGTGTTTGTTGTCAGTGCTTACTAACAATTATAGTACTTGACATTTATGATGGTAATAATGGCTACAAAGACTATGGAGTAGGATGGTTGCTTCAGAGTATATTGGAATGCTTATAGAAAGAAAATAACAAGTTTAGGGCTATGAACTCCCAGATCAAGTTATAGTCACAGAACCAGAAAGTTTCTATGGCAGCCTTAAGGATCTCATTTCTTGCACACTGACAATCATGTGAATAATAATAAATTTTAAAAAGGAACCTCATTTCTTATAGTCACAGGACTGACTTCCCTGAAAACTGATGCAAAATTGAATAGTGCAGTTTGAAGAATTATTATGTAACTATAAACTACAGCCTTATCAAATCTCTTGCGTGACTATCAGGGCATTGATTGGAAAGTAGTAGGACCCTGAGACTTGGACGGGGAATATCTTGGTAGAGTCAGATGAAGCTGAGAATCTTGAACCTCTAAGCCATTCTGATCTTCTGTTTACCGGTTGATATAACCTGCGCTCTCACATCTGAGGAGAATAGCTTTTCATTGCTTGAAGACACTGTAACAATATCATGACACATCCCAACTATCCTGTTTCCTCTACCTATAATAAGGGTCATATCTTTTTTTTTTTTTTTTTTTTTTTTTTTTTTTTTTTTTTGAGACGGAGTCTTTCTCTGTCCCCCGGGCTGGAGTGCAGTGGTGCGATCTCGGCTCACTGCAAGCTCCGCCTCCCGGGTTCACGCCATTCTCCTGCCTCAGCCTCCCGAGTAGCTGGGACTACAGGCGCCCGCCAACATGCCCGGCTAATTTTTTGTATTTTTAGTAGAGACAGGGTTTCATCGTGTTAGCCAGGATGGTCTCGATCTCCTGACCTCGTGATCCATCCGCCTCGGCCTCCCAAAGTGCTGAGATTACAGGCTTGAGCCACTGCGCCCAGCCAGGGTCATATCTCTTAATGCTCTAGGGGACAAACATGAAGTTTGACTTATAAGCTTTAATTATAAAAAACAGCAATATTTTGCAAATATAAATTGACAGTAACATGAAGAACATATGTGGGAATGATTCCAAGGAATAGATTGCAAATTTATATCAGGCTAAATTTGATATGAGTGCTCTACCCGAGATTCTGTATTTTATATGTTTACTTAAGTAGCTGAAAGTGACTCTAACAGTTTACTTAGTTCATCGAATTTTGGACTCAACAATAATTTTATGAGTGTGAGATGCTACAGCATCTATGATGACATAATGCCAAAAAAAAAAAAAAAAGGAATACAAAGAGAACGAGAATGTTGGGGTGGTTTTATCACCTGAATATCTCCCTCTTTTACTACATTACTAGAAAGCCAGGGGACACAATTTTCACCAAGAAATTAAGAAAGATATGCATGAGGGGAACACCAGTGTTTAAAACTTTGTGGTATGTATGGGAATAAAACTTGCACAGTTGAGATTTCAGTAAGATGATGAGATTTGGGTATAGTAGATACCAAGTGGCAGACTTTAACTACCAGAGATAAGGTAGGCACATTTATAGTAATGGGAAACAGTAGTAGAGTAAGCATCAAGGTATTTTGACCCCTTTTTAGTAGTGGCTAATTGATCACAGTATCCCTAGGAATGAAACAGATGAAGAGCCTACTAGAAAATTACTTAATCTGGCTGGGTGTGGTGCCTCATGCCTGTAATCCTAGCATTTTGGGAGGCAGAGGTGGGTGCATCACTTGAGCCCAGGGTTTGAGACCAGCCTGGGCAACATGGCGAAACCCCGTATCTACAAAAAATACAAACATAGTTGGGTGTGGTGGCATGTGCCTGTAGTCCCAGCTACTTAGGAGGCTGAGATGAAAGGATCGCTTGAGCCTGGGAGGTTGAGGCTGCAGTGAGCCATGGTCATGCCACTGCACTCCCGCACTCCGGCACTCCAGCCTGGGTGGCAGAGCCAGACCCTATCTCAAAACAAAACAAAATAAAACAAAACAAAAATTACTTAATCTATACAATAGGGAAAACACCAAGTCAGGAATAATGAAAGGAAGAGGTTGGGATTATTACAATAGCAGCAGTTAAATCTAGTTTGCAGTTTTTCTAATACTTGCAGAACCAGCTTTATAATATCTCATTCAGAAACACCAGCACCAGCTGCCTGGTGTCCCCTCCTTAAAGGTCTAGTTTCTATGCTCACAGGGACCCTCCTCTGAGCTCAGCGATATCAACACCAGCTAGGTAGTACCTCTTTAGAGCTTTGAGTTTCGGCTCTTTGGTGCCCTTCTTCTAAGTTTCTAAGCATTAATATTTCCAGCCTCTTTTTTATGTTCCTTCAGCCCTGAGAATGATAGGAGCTTTCTGTAATTCTTACATTTTTTATGCCTTTAAGGTTAGGATTTACCCTTCTAGTTACCTAGTTAACAAATGTACACCTAGGTAGCATTTTTAACATTATCTTTTTTCTATTTAAGTAATGGTGTAGATTGTGTCATCTGGATGGTCTCTGACATACAGAAATTGGTAGCAAAAGTGACCTCAGGAAACAGACTCTGAAAGATGGTATTTTGGGATTGGTTTGGTCACAGCCTTGCATTTCTTGCCAATGGAAAATGGGATGCTAGTATCCAGGCACACAGTGGCATCATGTGTGTTGGATTACGCTGAAGTACCTACTGGAGACTTCTCCCAAAAAACTTTCTGCCATTTCCTAGAATGATTATAAGAATCATTTAATAGAATTTCTCACTTACTAAGAAAAGGGAATTACCCAGAACTTTCAGGAATTACTAGGCACTAGCTCTAAATTGATGCTGATTCCT